>NC_056733.1:1444834721-1445047221 GCF_019279795.1 Protopterus annectens
GGGGGGGAAGCTGAGTCTAAGACATGTAACTAAGCATTAGTAGACAATCTCATGTAAATGAGGGTACGGATACTGAATCTCACAGTCACATAGCAAATGAGCACAGTCTGAGTAGTGTAAGAGATACATAAGGGGGAGGAATAGAGTAGGAGATAGGTGACATCACAGGGGGGAATGGTAGAAAGAAATGCAGTTCATTGGAGGCCAGTGTAACATGGCAGATGACAGGCACAGATCATGGAAAGAGGTGTGCTACTAGATACGTCATGGAAAGTCAAGAAATGGAAGGTGTACACTGTTACTTACACCAAAGTTTCCTGTGAGCGTGCATGCGCACGTGTGCACACCATGAAGTGCGAGTAGGACAGTGTGCGCATGTGTAAGGCAGTCTGAGCATGTGGGAGCGTGTTGGAAGATGTTTAACACTGTTTGCACGGGTGTGCATGCGTGTAGGGCAGGCTGAGTATGTTGCAGGCTGTTGACAGACGTGTAACAGTGTTTGTGCGGGTGTACGCGCGTTTTAACCGGAATAAGTAGATTCTGAACCGTGTAAGCACATGTGCGCACGTGTAAGCCACTGTCAGCGTGTTTCTGATAGTATGCACGTTGCTCCCCCCAGAGGAAACAGAGAGGAAAAAGGAAGCAACAGAATTAATAGGAAGCTAGCAGGGATAACTGCTGAAGCTAGCAGGTGAAAACAATTAGAAGCAGGCAATTACACAGGCAGAATAGTAGCCCAGCCCAGCACTTAAAACTCTGCAAACAGTAGTGCAGGATGTTTCCCTTAAGAGACACTGCAAGACAGGAGTAAGCTAATAGAAGTGAAAACTGAAAAAGCTGAACTCAGAGCAGAAATGTTAGGGGCTGCCATAGCTGTCATAATGAGACATAGGCAACTTGCTGAGGGTGGTGACAATGCAGATGGTGCCAGACAACCCACAGTGAGGAGACGGAGAAGAGTGTACAGGCCCAGGGTCACCTACCACGGGTTACATGAGCTGGAGATAGTAGAGCGCTATAGAGTTGACAGAGAGATCCTGCAGCAAATTGTTGAGATGTGCAGGCCACGCCTCACACACAGAACCAACAGAGGGGAATCCATCCCAGTGGAAACCAAGGTATGTGTTGGCCTAAGAATACTAGCAACAGGTACCTTCCAGAGACCAACTGGCGATATGATGGGGATATCACAGGCATCAGCCTCCAGGGTACTGCACCAGTTCCTGGATGCCATGTCAGCACATGCCGGTGATCATGTATATTTTCCCAATGCCCGTGAGGTATTGGCCAGCAATATACGTCTCTTCCAGCAAATAGCGGAATACCCTGAGGTACTGGGTGCAATAGACTGCATGCACATACGCATCAAAGCACCAGCAGGTGAGTGGGGTAGGGCCTACATTAACCGCAAGGGCTTCCCCTCCATCAACTGCCAGGTCATGTGTGATGCCCAGGGCATAATAATGAATGTGTGTGCTGGCTACCCTGGGAGTTACCACGATTCCCACATATGGCATTTGAAGCAGCTGTACCAGACATTTGCCAATGGGGACATCCCACATGGACACCTAGTGGGGGATGCAGGTTATGCACTGGAGCCATGGCTGATGACACCCATCAGAAACGGACACACACCTGAACAGGAACGCCATAATGAGGCACACGCACAAACACGTAATGTAATAGAGTGTGTGTTTGGGCTGCTCAAGTCACCGTTCCAGTGTCTGGACACATCTGGTAGAGCCTTGCAGTACACACCAACTACATGTACCCAAATTGTCATGGTATGTGCTATGCTACATAATATGATCTTGCGAAAACAGCTGCAGCAGGACCAGCATAGGGCCGTGCCAAACAGCCCCCTCCATTGCCAAGGCCATCACAGGCAGAGCGTGACTCAGAGGAGGAACGACCTGAGCCTGCCCCAGTAGGCAGAAGGAGGCGTGCCCAGTATGCCCTGGCCTTGGCAAAGAGGCAATGCATAGCACATACACTGGCTCAGTAGGAACCCTGGGAATGATACCCCCTCTGACTCACTCAAATAATAACATGGATGCCTAAAATGACATGACCTGCTCACAAACATGTACAGGGAAGTGTAATATGCGCATCCGACAGAGGCAGCCCTGCAGCAACACCTGAGGCATGAATGCTATGTGTTAAGTAATGTAACACCATGTACTATATGCACACCTGAGCACCCTGACTAACATCCACTCTCACCAAGCATGAAGCCACAAAATGACAATGGGATGATCAAGTGCAATAACTGGCTGAAGTAAAGCAGTTAGTCAAAGGGGCACCAATGTGTTTCAGGCTGGGAAGACATGCAGAGCTTGACATGATGCATCACCTGCTAGGGGTGGCGTGCACCTATCATGCCATGCCCCATGGATACCGGTAAAGGCTGTCAGTACCCACAGCATGCCCTGAATAGGTAAGTCTCAAAACACAAGCCCACCTTCATAGGTTCTACAAGGGATAGGAACCTAGATGTAATGCTACCCAATGACAGATGTATAAACAGCAAGATGTGTGCAGTGTAAACGCACACAGTATGGAGAATGTAGATACCAGTCCAGCCACAACAAGTAGAATCTGTGAATCCAGAGGCAATGTGACACCAGTACCAAGTACACAGACAACCACAACACCCCCCAATAAATACAAATAAATGTGATAGATGCATCCATGTATCCAAACCAGAGGTTGAGCTCCACCAACTCAGTACTGTCAAAACTAGTCAGGAGGAGAAGGTAACCACATACACCACAAACCCAGTCCCACATAGACCTACCACAACTGTAAACCAAACACATAAACACAGACAAATATTCCCGGAGGCCTTAATTACAAACAGACCACACCAACAGAAGCCTCCAAAGTAGATCACAAGCAACCACAACCTTCAAACATAGCACATGCAATGAATAGTACGCAAAGCTGGTGTGCCAAACAGTCACAGGCCAGAAGGAGAAACAACATGCCTGATACAGTCGTAATGGGTGTCTGTATAGGCAGACACACTGCTGTCCCACTCACCAGACTGAACAAGGGAAAGGGTAGAGTAAGCTGCTTGTAGGCTGCCACAAAATGCCACATAACACAACTACGCAGGTCACCCAAAGCAAGCAGAAATATGATGCACTCAATGTCCATGCTGGTGTGAATTACCTGAGATGTACCTCCCTGGTCAACATCAAAAGAGACATGGATGGTCCCTCTGAGTATGTACCCCAGGGCGGGATGACACTGGCTGTGTGCAGCATCCAACCCTCACCAAGAATGATGCCACAGTACAAACACAGAATGCTCATGTTTAACAGCTGGCACAGTTACAGCTGTCAGTCCAAGAGGGTCTAATGTGTGTCTGCTTGAGATGTCAAGCATGACAAGCCATGCTGCTGTTCCAGGGATGGCTTTCAGCTGTTACCCATGTGCATCTGGATACTGGATAAGGCCTTTGCCGTCTCCATAGACCCATATGTAGGCAAGGCCAAAAAGACTACCCACCACCCTAGAAAACATAAGTGGTAGGAAACATAAGTGTAATGCTGACCAATGCCAGATGTGTAAACTGCAATATGCATGCCCCTGAGGCACTTCCCATTATGGAGAACATTGATGTCTGTGCAGTGACAGAAGCCTGCTGCAAGCCTAGTGATAGCACACCAGCACTACTAGGTTATACCACATATCATGTGTTATGGCCCCAACACCTGCACCAAAACATCAAAGGAGGGGGAGTATCCATATGCAGCACAGACACCCATATTGCCAGGTAACTGACAATGCACAAAGCAGCGGACACCACCCATGTGCACATAACTGTAGTCAAAACTGCTATACAGTCTGTAGCATGCGACAGACCACACTTTCACACACAAGAACTCCACCCAGACATCCGAAGACACTGGACAGTATGAATGTCCCACCAAATACCGGACAAGGTACACACAAATTACCACATAGGTGTCAAACCATTATGTATGCAAGGAGTAATCAGGGAACTAGGGACACAGGTCGACATTAATCTGTCATTTGACACCCACAATGCCAATGTGGCTATGAAGACTGTCGATACTGGACACCGTATCATGAAAGGATTCACATCAACATCAACAGAGGTCACTGTGTGGCTGTACTGTTCCCTTATCAGACCCATAATCTAGTACAATGACTCATATGGGATGTACCGTACGTGACACCTGCAACGGTTCAGATGATCTCATAGTTACCCCACCAACAGGATAAAGGGTGTGAAATATATGTCATATGCTGCCTGGCTGTAGACACCCCAGCTGACTGCAGTCACACACTGCCTACACAGAGGCATTGTAAGTCTGTTGTACAAGGCCATGTCCAACACAGGAGTAATGGACATGCTACACCACAGGAAATCAAAGCCATTGGAGCTGTGAGAGTCACAGATGTCAGCCTCAACACATAATGAAATAAGATGTGCTGGAGGGACAGATACATAACCCATAGGCTCCCCACACCCAGAAACAGGATCCCAATCCATGGTAGGCAGAGCCCCTCACTGACACCCCTCAACAGGAATATTGCCAAGTGGATGGATGACCTACATGTATACTGGGGGTCCTCACTATGTCACGACCAGACAGAGGCACAGTGAAGAACCTCATAAATGGCCATAATTGAACATAGCAAGGGGTGGCGAAAGACACACACACTCTGGCTAGGCTTACTAATGGCCTAGGGTGTCTAACCTAGTATGAACCCATGAACCTATGAAGATACAAAACGTGCAGGACACTAAGGATAATCACAAGGCTCACCCAGCTGATGGTAGGAACCATGTTGGGCATCCACACATATGCTCTAAATCACACAGATATTACAAACAACATACCAAACACACACACATATTGCTAACATACAACCTGTCAGGTGTAGTGCAAACACCCCCCCCCCAAGTGCAAAATACCTATCCCAGCAGACTAATGGTCCCCTGACATTGCAGATGCTGAGGTAACAGCCATCATCTGCAAAGCAGAACACAGCAGCAAAGGTATGTGATGGTGTCCTGTGCTGAGGCCAACATGGACTCCAAGAATAATGGAATGCCAAATCACACTACTGCCCAATGTCAGCCTGACACAGGATATGTACCCAAAGAGCAGTGTACAACAACAGTGGTCTATCACAACAAAGGTGTTGCCTGAATGGATACTCCAAACAACCACCCCAGGATCCTGACAAGCTTGTTCTGCACAGCTATGGAAAGGATCAGTATGTACCGCAGACAGAAGGCTATTGTGGACCTACTGATACTGGACCCTACACAGTGTGGCTGTTGTAACTGAAGAACCTGCCCCTAAACATGCCTGACCCATTTGAAGCAGTCATTAAGGTAATTGATGAGGGCAATGTGGTCCACACAGCGTAGCTGGACCGTGCACATGGTTCTAGACAATACCGTACGAGTTCAGTATGGATATGTTCACCAGCTTAAATATACACCCCTATGTCAGTAGAGGGGTTGCAAACCAGACCAAGGACAGAACTGACATGGTCAGACATGCCACATCCATGTCAGACTACAAAGCGGATATGAGTGGCATCCCACAAGGCCTGGTCTTGGCCCCCCCACCCCCGTTCTCTATATATGTCCCATAGGTATAGGCCAACATGGAAGGACTGTGACTGATCATGTATGCAGAGGAGTGCAAACAGCCCACCATATCTGACCCCCAGCTGACACAAGCAACCCACAAAAGGGTCACCTACAAACAGACAACTGTAGCCATAGCCATGTCAGCAAGCTAATTGCAGAACTGTGTATAGACAACCACCGTGGATATACAGTAAGTGCCCACAAATTACCACACAGATGTTAACCCATGAGGTACCTAACATGTAATGTGAGACCTGGGTACAAAAGGTGATAAATATCCTGCACTGGACAAACATGTGGCTGTAGTGTTTGCAGAAACATGTACCATATACCCACCCAAACATGAAGGTTGGCAGATGTAGATAAGGGGAACTCACTGTGGCTCTGCAGCCATCCTCCATCAGTGTCACAACTGACTACAATAGCCCCTGTGGGATATACCACAGCAGACACCTCCATCAACTGTAAAGTCCACAACAGTACCCCACCAGGGGTAGCAAAGAGCATGAACAGATGCCATGTGTTGCCTGAGTAAACAAACTGCAGCCCCACACACCGCCATCCTTCCCAGCTACAGGAAAGCTGTGCCTGATGTATGAAGCCATGTCCAGCCTAGAATGAATGAACATGTTGCACCTTGTACAATCTGAATGGCAGTGAGCTATGCACATGAGAGACCTGAACCCCAGCACTGACATACGTAGGACAAGCTATACAGAATGATCCATAACACAGAAGGCAACCCCACACTTCAGTAAACTCCTGGTACAGGTCAGCCAGAGAGCCACACATCGACACCCCTCAAGAGGCATCCTGATGAGTGTATGGGAGATGGCAGGCTAACCCTGGGTATCACTGTTATGTCAGAGGTAGACGGAGGCACAGTATCCTAACCATGACATATGTCATGGCAAACTCCAGTTACAATGTGTGTCGAAGGACAAACACACCCTGTGACTAGCATCAGAAATGGCCTAGGGAACATCGCTAGTGTTTGCCAATGTCCACCCATGTTGTGGAATACACTAGCAATGTTGGACGAGCCTGGTGTAGGTAGTCCATATCTGAACATATTGCAACATGGTCATATGTGCACAACTGGCCCTTACACAGTCTGTTGTGCTCACTATGAAGATGTCAAACAGTCATAGGACTAAAGCCCAGGATACTGTCCACCACAGTGAATGTACTGAACCAGTACACTATACGGTACTACAGTGTTAGGTCATTATGAAAGTATGTTGAGAACTGTCTGCAAAGTATCCCATGCAATCCCTGCAGGCACAATATAATCCCTGTTGTGGCAGACACGAAGCAGTTGGCCAGTTAGTACACAACATGACACCCAACACACAACCATAAACGTGCGATATTGTCAAAGTTCACACACACCCAAATATGTGGTGGACTTCAGAGTGCAACATATGGAAAGCTCACTCTGGGCATGCTCGCACACTTTGATAAATGAGGCATATGTCAGACAACATGCCATGGAAAGGCTGAACTGGGCATGCTCACACACTTAGGCCATATCTCCGTTTAGCAGTTGGCCACACATATCTGGTATTTGTACGTGTCAGTCCAGGAACCAACCACAACACAGCAATCAGCCCAGTGCACACAGTAAATGACCACAGAGACATAAGTGATATAGTGGATCGCCGTCATATGCAAACATCTTCCACAGATACACAAGTTGTTCATAGGAACAGGGAATGCTATGGCAATAAAGACCTGCAAACAGTAGAACAGCACAACAAATATTGTGCATCCGACAGTTGAACATATGGGTGTAGAGGTCAATACTAGGCTTCTTGCCCTAGGGAATGACAGCTCAGCCAGAGTGTGCTTGGCATCTGCATCCCCAGGATAGTAGGCTACTGTGCCACTGTAAAGTAGGTCACAGAAGGCAACATGTGAGGCTAGTGAGCTGTGCCTCTGTCAAGCAGGGGCACCGTGGAGGTCTCAGGGATTGAATGTGCTAAGCCACAGCCATGTTGTCGGTGTGTGCTGTGAGAAGGTTGCTGAGGATCTCTGACAGTAGGTGTCCGTCAATAACAGACTAAGGGGAGCCCTATCTGCATTCTATGGATGATTCCACTGTCAACACTGTGTTGTAATGAGTATGTGTGAATGAAGTGCCATGCCGGAACTGTCCACAGATGTCCTCCCTCTGTGGGCTACAGCTCTGCAATGTATTAGGTCACTCTGTCTGTTGTACAGTGCATATATGGCTGGTGTACAGCTGACAGGTGTCTTGTTGTGGAGCAGTCATGGGTATATGTGGGATAGCATGACCAATGCAAACTGTACACATGCTCATAGAATGCAATTGTCAAGGATTATGCTGAGTGGCCAGTATAGTCCTACAGCATGGGTCCTCTGAAGTCATCCACCCCAGTCTACACAAGTGTAGAGTCTGCTTGTGCTAAACACAGTTTGTGTGCAGTGACAACCTTGCCTGGGGTGGAGATGGGATATGGATGTCCAGGGAAAGGTGGGTATGGTCAGATATCAACAATGGTGGTCTACCCCTGGTGTGGAACAGTGAGTACCCACATTGCAGATGGACAGATGCAATATGTATTCACTCATGTGGCTGTGGTGTGTGGTTCTGCCATTGCACATGGACCTACAAATTGTAGTGGCTGTAGGGTAAAGTGGTAGAGGCCTGAGTAGTTCTCACACACAATATGCCTGTACCTGATGTTAACAACTGGAATGGTGTATGTGAACACCTGCATATCCTGGCACTGTTTCCAGGGAAGCTAAGTGTGTGCCTTGGATGTGGGTGTGGTGTTCTGTACTGGTTGCATTGTGTGTTACAGGTCCTGTGGTCCCAAAGCATGGTATAGAACATAACCTGCCAGTGCGATGTGCATATCTGACCCTGACGTAGGTGGCTGCAAATGCATATATATGCTATCCCCCACCTGACAGGTAGTACTACATCTACATACCTCTGTAGAAATAAAGATGTCAGCACCCTATAAATACTACAGGTGCAAAACAGATGCCCAATAATTCGGATAGTGCGCTCTGCTAATGCATCTCTCTTAAGTGTCATAATATAGTTACGTAGAGGTTCGAATCCTGTAAATGCTCAGTGTGTGTGTGTGGGTGGGTGGGGTTTGTGTGTGTGAAAGGCTGTGGGAGGAAAATGTCCCTTTTGGCAACTGGGAAAACACACTACAGGATGCACATTCCCCTTTCTAAACACTGATGATGTCAGCACCCTATAAGTACAGCAGGAGAAGGGAAGTCTCCCAGTAATGCTAATAGCGCGCTCCGCTAATGCGTCCATCTCGAATGTCATAACATAACTAGGTAATGATTTGAATCCTGCAAATGGGAAGTGTGCATGTTTGGATAAGGGGGGTTAGTGTGTGTGTGCAATTATGTGTGAGGGAAATGTCCCTTTTGGCAACTGGGAGAACACACTACAGGATGCACACTCCCCTTTCTAAACACAGATGATGTCAGCACCCTATAAGTACATCAGGAGAAGGCAAGTCTCCCAATAATGCGAATAGTGCGCTCTGCTAAAGCGTCTGTCTCGAGTGTCATAACATAGTTAAGTAGGGGTTTGAATCCTGTACATGCTCAGTGTGTGTGGAGGGGATTAGTGTGTGCTCAAGACTATTTGAAAGAAGTATTCCTTTTGCCAACTAAGAGAATACACTACAAGATGCACACTCCCCTTTCTAAACACAGATGATGTCAGCACCCTATAAGTACAGTAGGAGAAGGGAAGCCTCCCAGTAATACGAATAGCGCTCTCTGCTAATGCGTCCGTCTTGAGTGTCATAACATAGTTAGGTAGTGGATTGAATCTTGCAAGTTTGTGTGTTTGGATGAGCGGGGTTAGTGGGTGTGCAATTTTGTGTGAGGTAAATGTCCCTTTTGGCAACTGGGAGAACACACTACAGGATGCACACTCCCCTTTCTAAACACAGATGATGTCAGCACCCTATAAGTACAGCAGGAGAAGGGAAGCCTCCCCGTAATGCGAATAGTGCGCTCTGCTAATGTGTCCGTGTTGAGTGTCATAACATAGTTAGGTAGTGGTTTGAATCCGGCAACTGTGTGTGTTTGGATGAGGAGGGTTAGTGTGTGTGCAATTTTGTGTGAGGTAAATGTCCCTTTTGGCAACTGGGAGAACACACTACAGGATGCACACTCCCCTTTCTAAACACAGATGATGTCAGCACCCTATAAGTTCAGCAGGAGAAAAGAAGCCTACCAGTAATGCGAATAGCACACTCTGCTAATGTGTCTTTCCCGATTATCATAATGTAGTTAGGTAGGAGTTTGAAACCTGTAAATGGCATGTGTGTGTGTTTTGATGTGGGGAGTTTGTGTGTGTGCATTTCCGTATAAAAAGCATGTAAGTTTTGGCAATCAGGAGATCACACTACCTGATGCACATTACCCTTTCAAAATACTGATGTTGTCAGCACCCTATAAGTACAGCCAGAGAAGAGGAGCTATCTAGTAAACCGAATAGTGCGCTTTGCTTATACGTCTCTCTCACGTGTCATGACTTATTTAGGTAGGGGATTGAATCCTGCAAATGGCAAGTGTGCGTGTGTGTCGGGGTAGTAGCGTGGGTATAAATGCAAGTGTGAGAGAACAGATCCTTTTGGCAAATACTACAGTACACCAGATGCTGCATTCTCCCCCAGTAAACACAGGAGATGTCACCACACTATCAGCACAGCCAAACAGGGCTAGTTGGCTAGTAATGCCAATAGTGCGCTCTGCTACTGTGTCTATTACCATTGTCAGGGTACAGATAGGTATGTTTTGATAACCCACAAATGCCACGTGTGGTTGTGTCACACAGTATGACCTTGTGTGGGTCTTTGTACATAACAATGCATGCCATTGCCTAAACCAGCAATGGCATTGCACACATGATGTATGTGTGTGACACATACACATAAATACCTGTGATCTGCAGTAGTTACCATGTCTGACACATGCCTCGAGTGGATAAATGGTATTTGCAATATATACCAATATGACTGTGTCTTACTGTGCAGGGTCCGCACGTGGTATGTTTCTATACAGTGTGGGTGTATATGGAGAAATACCTACAGCAGGGGATACACATCTGGTCTGGGCCATATAGTGTACATGTAGTCGATGTACAGGTGCTGCATGTTCCCACCTGTTGTGGTAGTGGTAACATGTCATTCCACTGCAAAACAGTGACCACATGCTGTGAACCCTTAACTAGTGTGTTGTAGCTACAATAATGCTCACGCACAATGTTTGGCTGGATGCAGTCCAGCCATATAAACACAGTTCTTGAGACTGTCATATTGCCAGTGTTGTTATGGAGGATAGGTGGTCTTCCTGTGTATGGGAGGGTTGTGTGTGCCAGGCTATGAACCAGATGGCAGTCCAACACACTGTTAGCTGCACATGATTAGGCCCTGATGCTTTGTGCTGTGCCAACAACCTGGAGGTGTGTGTATCTGTGGTACCTTGGGATACCACCCCCCTGTCCATGTGTGTTACATGTGTAGGGGACGACAGGCATGGTATGGGGCATAACCTGTCAGTGATGGGTAACACCTGTGAGCCATGAATCAGGAATCTGATACTGCACAGACATTGCAGTTCACCGTGCTGGGGACAGTGTCTGGTGCATGCATCTTCCGGTGTACACTGCTGTTGTTGTGTAGCAGCACTGTTAGTGTCCTAACCTGTGTGATACCCATGGAGGTGGCTATGTAAACCATGTCCTGCAGCATAAGGCAGTATGTATGTACCAAGGAGCTTTGCCATTATACATCGGGCCATGGGTGTCACGTGCAAGATGACCCTTGCACATCATTGTGGCTTCCCTAGCATGTAAGCACACGTTGACAGCCAGCGGATACCCTATGAATGACAGTGGAGACTGAGCATAATGTAGACATACAACACCCTTCCCACATATAGTGGTAGCATACCTGGTGAAGGTATGTTGGCAACCAAGATCAGGCTCATACTGGCCTGTGCCACATGCTGAGAGATCCATTCTATGTTCCCTATCATGTAGTCCAGGGAGGTATGTCTCAGGCAGCCATACTGGCAGGGTCAATGAGTGAGTCATATGTGTCCATGCCTCTGACTGACCTGTATGCATGTGTTCTGTGGTGGACCATAGTGCCCATGAGGCATATCACTGTGACCTTCACCAGATACAGCTTGTTGAGCGGGACCCCAGTGCAGCACACAAGACAGGTACCTGACACGTCTGTAGCAGGTGTGTTGTGTAGCCCTACAGGCTGTGAGTGTGTGGCACAGGGGATGTGTGTGCCATGTGTGGCATGTGCTCTGTTCTGACGGAACATATGCCTGTGTGCCAGCTGCGGAGGTGTGTGATGCTCAGGCAGGATGCTGTTCTGAGTCCCCACATATGCCCCAGTGTGTTCAGCATGCTTTCAGTGCGTGTCAATGTCTGATGTGTATTGTAGTCACTGTAATATATTTTATTTATTTATTTATTTATCCTACATTTGTTGACCGGGATAGTCCGACTGGATGCATGTCCATTTCCAGGGGAGGCCCGGGGAGAAAAGCTACGAGGGTAAGCAGATACAGCATTACATAATACCAGCATTACATATTACAAACAGATTATTTACAGAGATTACATAAGTAAGCAAGTTAAACATGTTCCACAGGTTAATGTTAGTCCTGAGCACAAGTGAGGATTAAATTAAATTACACAGTAAACTGGTTCACAGATTTTACACATTAGAGTTAGCCAGGCTTGATACATTGACATAGCCAGTTAAGTGACAAATGTTGTTTGAGTCTAGTGTTAAATTGACCTAAGGTGGAAAGGAGGGTAATATCAGCTGGAAGTGAGTTCCAGGATCTACTTACATAGTTTGTAAAGAAAGAATCACCGGCTGTGTTATTAAATTTGCTAGTCTGAATTAGTAGTTTGTTATAGGATCAAATCGGTCTAGGATTGTTATAGGGGGTGATAATATTTGAAGTGCAGGAGTATTGTCTGGATTATAGAGGATTTTATAGGCCATAATCAGTTGGTTATACTGTATTAGGCTGGGTATTGCAAGCCAACCAAGCTGATTTAGATTGATGCAATGATGTGTCCTAAAAGGCAGCCCAGTGGCAAACCTGGCAATGTGGTTGTAGCAAATTGAGTGTTTGTTAAGGACAGTCTTGTTCATATTCGAGAGTAGAGGGGATGCATACAGAAGGGTTGAAACAAGGTGTGTGCGAGCTATGGCACCTTTAGCTGGAGGGGCTAAGAAGGCTTTAATTCTGTAAAGTGACCCTAGTTTTTTATTGATGGCTTTGATAATTTGGTTAACATGTAGGTCACATTTGAGATTATTGTCTATGATGACACCTAATAGTTTAGTAGATGGGTCAGGGGAGATTATTGTGCCATCAGTTGATGTTATGGTAACGGTGAAAGCGGTAGACCTACGTGTTGGTGAAATAACAGCAGTTTAGTTTATTTGGGATTTAGGAACAGACGATGTTCAGAAAGCCAGTTTTCTATTGTATTAAAGGTGGTCTGGGTAGCTGACCATAACTCTACTGGAGATGCGGCTGAGCAGATCAGAGTAGAGTCTTCAGCATATTGGATACAGCTGACTTTTGGGATGACAGTATAAAGGTCGTTAATGAAGATGGAGAACAGCAAGGGCCCTAGTATAGAGCCTTGTGGTACTCTGAGGGTGTTAGGTAGAAGGTTAGAGAGTTTGTTCTGCCAGAGGCCAGCCTGCTATCGACCATACAGGTAGGATTGAAACCATTGGAAGGCTCCAGTATCTAGACAGAATGTTTGCAGGGTGTGGATTACAAGTTGGTGATCAACCATATCGTATGCCTTGGAAAGATCCAAAAAGAGGACTGAGGATATATAATTAGTGTTGCAAGTATGGTTTATGGTGTTAGTAAAGGCTAGGAGGCCTGAAGTAGTGCTGTGATGAGGACGTAAGCCATGCTGAGTGTCTGCCATAAGGCGATTTTGGATTAGGTGGTGCATGAATTGTCTATGACTAAAGTTTCCATAATCTTTGCAAGTGGAGAGAGTATAGCTATTGGCCTATTATTGGAGAATTCAGTAGAGCAGCCTCCTTTGTGAAGTGGGATTACATATGACATTTTCCAGATGGTGGGAAATTTAGATTCTACCATGGTTCGTTTGATTACCTTTGAGACGGGTAAGCAATAGCATCATCTGATTTTGATAGGTACTCGGCAGGGAGTTGATCAGCAGAAAGTGTAGTGGGTTTCACTGTTTCAATCAAGGTACGGAGAAGTGAAGTGGTGACTGGTTGGCAGCTGAACGCAAGTAGGTTTCTAGGGGTGCTACTTTCAGGACCAGGGGAGCTAGGAGGTAGATGGCTAGCTAGGGCATGAAATGTCTCAGTAAAGAATTGGTCAAAACTATCAGGAACATCTTCAGGGGTATTATCAATAGTAGCAGCAGGGATTGGGGTTGACGTTTGTCCAGGATGTAGTATATATGACATGCCACCTGACAGGGTATGGCATTACTGGGTTCAGAGAGCCCAGTCCCCAGATTGGCTGTGTGGTGGCATCCCACACATGTGTTGTACGTTCCTGGCCAAGGGTGATGGCTGACTGCATACATGTGGCAGCTGTGACATTGACACATGACTCACATAAACCACAACTGGACCATAGAGGTGATTCACAGGTTACCTTTGCACATGCTACCCTAGTAGTGTGATTGCCATGGTGAGTACCAACACATAGGGTCAATGGGGAACAACATACTGAAGGTGTGTATGTGTGGGTGTACCACTACTGTTTCATAGCACTGACATATATGACTGCACACTTGGGTAAATGCCAGGTAAGACATGTGCAATGTGTCACAGGCAACGTACATGTGTACAGGACAGACAGTGACATACGTATCGTACGCTATGCAGATGTCACCAGGAGTCTACAGAAGCACTGTAACTCTGCATTGCAGGTGTAAGCAGTGTTCCAGGGAACCCCAAGCGAACATGCATGCAAACAAAGCTACAGTAAACAGGGCTGGAAGTAGTGCATTGTACAGCAAAGAAGGGGTAACAATAACAGTAAGTAACAATGCAAATATGTAGGCACTATCAACATGTACCCAGGAATACACAGCGCAGATGCCCATGGTAGAACTGATATTATGTCATAGTTATTTGTGATTTGGATTACATTGGTACTGCACACATATCTACATGCGCGAACATCCACATGGCATAGTCATTGTGGGCAACTTGATACCATTACTGTACATGTCCAACATTGCATATCACTACTTGCGTTAGCTTTCCCCCTGTGCTACCCATGTATGGGGCTATCTGTTGACAACCTTACCACCGGCATGCAATTATGTGCAGCTTTTATACTTTGGTATGTACTATAGGTGCAGATAACAATTCAGGACATTCATACAGTTACTGCAGCAGACATGCTGGGATAAACACACAGTCATAGCAGCACACTGTACTGTTACCAGCATGATACTACTAATACACTTCGATGTAGTCACCCTGTGCATCAGCAACGTGTTTACCTGTTCCCGCAATGATGTTGGAGATTGCAGAAGGTGGCACAGTGTCATCATATGCACAGGGTGTGGATTAGGTATGCCTGAGTCAGCCACTGATACCACCAATTGACATATGTGTGTATGTGTGCTGGTGAGGGGCAGCAGTACAGGGTGGGGCAGTGTTGGTGCAGTGTGTGCGTGTATGTGGTCGCCCTAGGTGTTAACATTTCGCATGTGTGTATGCACGCACACAGTTCCACCTCATGGCTGCCATATACAGGGGTTTGTGGACAGCCACAGACTGCACCTGGCAGGTCATACAGATCAGTGTCTGTGTGCACGGACACGGTACCTGTGCCTGTCAGGGGTGCTACGGACCGTATCCAGTACTAAGCCAGACTGGGTACTTTCATCAGAAGCGGGAGTGTGTTGACTGGACACAGGTCCCTGTTGGGACTGTCCAGAGCCACGTGCACGTGGTCTCCTGGGGCGTTCCGATGACAGCACAGACCCAGCATTGCTGGGGCTACTGCTAGCACTATGGGGGCGTTTGCGAGCCTGTTGTCGTCCGCGCCGACTGCCAGCTGCTGTTGTTGCCGGCATATGGCCATGTCGATACCGCAAATGCCCACCATTGCCCTGGCTCATGGACATCTGGTTGTGGAACTGCTGTAATATGTCCCCAGAACGTCTGTCTATGACATCGGTGAAGTTACAGATAGCATCCGCAATGTCACGCATACTGTCTGTCATGGCTGTGCGACATGCTCTCAGCTCCCTCAGACCCTGTCTGGTGTACCTTTCCATACACGACTGTGCCTGCATGACAGTCCGAAACATAGCTGAGGTTGACAGACCTTTTTGGGCACGTCAGCCAGAGGCAGTACGCCCACGGATGCTCCCAGAAGAACCCATGGGCAACTGTCTGTGTGGTACCATCGGAGGACCCTGCCCATGGCTGCTGTGTGGGGATGCATGTGCCACAGGTACCACATTACCCTGGTCTATGCCCACTATATCCTGTCCATCACCTAGGGACAATGGTGACAAAGGATGTACTGGCAGGATGACTGTGCGCAATGATGGGGTTGACAGCTGTATACTGTCAATTGGCTGACCAATGGTGGACCCTGACACACCTTCCTGTACCATTACACAAATATCATCATTACCAGTACCCGTGGCACAAGATTCAGGTTCCCTGCTGCAGGTAACCAGGGCAGACCCAGAACCTGTGGGAGGAAGACAGGAAACACAGTTTACAGTCTCCAGACATTGTTACCAGTGATGCACTTCTACACACATGTACACATGCACACATGGACACATGCACACATGCACACATGGACACAGGCACACATGCACACATGGACACAGGCACACATGCACACGTGGGCACATGCACACATGCACACATGCACACATGCAGACATGCACACATGCGCACGTGGACACATGCACACATGCACACGTGGACACATGCACAGATGGACACGTGCACACATGCACACGTGGTCACATGCACACATGGGCACATGCACACATGCACACATGCACATGTGATCACGTGTACACATGCACACATGCACACATGCACACATGCACATGTGGACACAGGCACACATGCACACATGGACACATGCACACGTGGACACAGGCACACATTCACACATGCACACGTGGACACAGGCACACCTGCACACATGCACACATGCACACATGGGCACAGGCACACCTGCACACATGCACACCCCGTAGTATACACACAGAGCACTACTGAGTTACACTACTGTTACTAGCATTATCAGGACTATTATAGGTTATGTTAAACACACTCACCAGCATGGATGGCCTGCCTTGCTGTAACCCCGGAGGGACCTGAAGAAATGATGAGACTAATGTCAGTGGGCACAACTGTGCCATTGATATTGCATATAATACAGTGTACAGAACAGTCAAGTGTACATATGGCATATTACCTGCATGCTCCATGTCGTGCTGCTGTGTGGAACCAGCCTCCATCATAATGCAGGTGTACTGCTGTTGGTGTTCCGGGGCTGGAGCCACAACACTTAGGAGTAGCCCCTCCAGTCTGGTGAGGGGGGATGTGTGGCCACCCCACCTCCTGTGGCAACCTGTTGCCTGTGGATATCTGATGCACGCTGACGGACACTTCGGATTAAATCACTGCAGTGATGTTGTACCTGCTCATATGTCCTGTTATGTGTGCCAATATCATTTACCCTATGGACAAGGTCTTGCCACAGTGCAGCCCTCTCCTGCTGATTCTGACTGGTGCAGGAAAACAGGATGTCATACTCCCGCACCAGGCTCTGGGGGATCTCCTCGTCTTCCGCTACAGAGTAGGCAGGGTTACGCTGATGCACCATCTCCCTGGAAGAGAACACAAACAGGATATCAACAGACCATGTCAGCAATATATGGCACACATACTATACATGATACTCATGTGTAGTGATATACTACTACTCCCATATGTTGCATGTGTGTGTGTCATGGTGGATACACAGGTATATGGCCAGATATCAGTGCTCAGCCAACACCTGTGCAACAATACCTGACACATTACACACAACATAGTAGCATGCCCCATCGGTCAGCACACACTGACAGGTGCAATGCACAACCTCACTCTGGGGGTTCATCACAAGGTACTGTATGTGGGATGCTGTCCACTACTGTGATGTGGACAGAAGTTACTCGGCCTGGATATACATATCCCACCACCAGCACAGTAGACTACTTTGATATGTATGTGATTAGACAGTATTCACTTGCTGGGACTGAGATGGTATCCATGCAGTACACTGGGCCAGTGGAAGCCACAAGCCACACTGCTGACCCGTTTGCAAATGCTTACCACGGACATGCCACAGATTGCATGGAACTTGCACACACATTTCTAACCCAGACCCTATGCACAAAGGTTAGGCATCCTGTCCGGTGGACCACAGACAGAGGCAGATTGTATAACAATAGCAGGAGGCTACTGCAGGACAGAGCACATTCACATTAAGGGAAGGCATCTGTGGTCAGCACTGGTACTAGGCTACGGTCCATCATAACAATGGCCATGGCCTACTCTGGGAGGGAAATGACCACAAACACTATGGATGACCACAAGGCCTTCTTCAGTTATGTTACACATATGGACCACATGCCTCAGATATGCTCTGTATTAATACACACCTACTTAACATTCACCAAACACACGGATATTGACAACAGTCTTGCAGACATGTTCAGTGCACGTATCCCCCCTCCTTCTCCCCCACCAGTTGAAATATTTATCACAGCTGTATGTAACCTCCCTATCATCTCACATGTCCAGGTGAGGGCTGCCCTCAGCAGAGCAGTACACACAGCATCACTGTGACCTCATGGTATCCCTGGATGTGTGCTACCTGCACTCCGAGAGGATATACAACCGCATATAACACTGATTATTTATCTTGGCCGTACTACAGGATATGTACCTGGACAGTGGCATACAGCGACAGTGGTCCCACACCACTAAGGAGGCACCTCGACTGACCCTGGGAACTACCACATCATATGCATAACCGGCCTGGTCTGCTAAGCTATGGAATTATACAGTATGGGATGCATATGCAGTGATATCGGGTACCTGCAGACACTTGTTCCCAGCCAGTGTGCCTTTGTGATGGGCTGATCCTGCCTTTTGAACCTGGCTGACCTTTCAAAGCAGTCACTACAGCCATTGCTGGGGCAACGCACAGACAACTGCTGCCAGGATCATGGCCTAAGACTGATTGACATGTAATGTATGGTCATCCCCTTTTGGTGGAACTACGTACACACAACATATCACATGGACATACCAATAGATACAGACCTATGACACATTTGGAGGGTTCACAGTATGCACACTATTAACCTGCTACTTTGCATTACCTGTGTTTGTCGCAGCTGGTTGCATTACCACTGCTTCTGCTTGCTGCTGCTACTGTCACTGCTGACAGCTTTGGGTGACAGAGTCACAGTGTATAATTTTTTTTTTTTTTTCTCTCTCTCTCTCTCACTTTTCTCTCTCCCTCTGTCTGCTTCCAGACAGTGCAATGAATGTATTGCATGTGTGGAGTGTTAGTACTGGATGCTTTTGTAGGTATCTGCATAGGTCCATCTGATGGCCTCTGCACAATTGTAAGCCAGCATTTGCTAATTGCATACAGCCAGTTGTGTACTGATTGCAGTTCTCACTGTGATTTCAGGTCAGTGCTATAAAAGGGTATGTGGGATAGGCGTTGCCCTTTCAGATTGTAAGGGTGGGGACCATGCTGGTATGCTGTGGACAGTGTTCTGTGAGTGTAAAGGTTAGTATCTCTCTCATGATTCAGGCTGTGTAGTAGATTCACATTTCTCCATTCCTCTCTCATGTTCCCTGTAGTAAGTGTGTATGCACAATGACTCCTACAACTATATATATATATATATATATATATATATATATATATATATATGTACATATACATACATTTATATATGTACTTTAACTGACATTATTATCTACAAGCTACCAAGTAGCATGGCTGTTTGTGTTCACACAGTACTATTGTGGGAATCCAGTAGTTTTGACAGTAATTCTACATGACATTCTTTGGGTACTACACATCCTATATTCCCTTTACATTCATCCCTATTATTACATGTTATATTTATTTTAGCACAATGTTTTTGTATAAGAGTCATGGCTTAGTGGTAGGTCATACAAACTAGTGTTTTCAAGGTCCTGGGTTCAGGACTGACAGTGGGATTTTATTTTGCTTTTGAACTGAGTACAGGACCTGTAAATCAAAGTGACTAAGGCACTTTTAAGCAGTTGTAACTGGGTTAGCGCTGGTTTGCGCAGAGCTCACGCATGCGCACTGATGGTTAGCTCCGCGCACACAAGCGCACACCCGCTTACGACCGCTTAATGGTGCTTACTCTGCCATCACCCACACTATTTTCTTTGAAAGAAAAGAAAATGGGGAGACAGAAAAGTGGTGAAAAAGGGGTCACAAAGAGGGTAAGACAGTAGGGAACAAGCTTGGGATTTGCAGGAGGGATGTAGGTAAGGCCCATAGCTGCCCATTTCTTCATCAGCAACAGCTATGCATATGTATGTAATTTGGTGTGACATTTGAAACCTTCCACCCCTTAGAGAGGTGTCAGGACAACAATAATACTTGTTGTACAGCCAATTGTAATTGATAGATTCCATGTCCAGCAGACATGTGTGCGGAATGGGCAGCTATGTATGGGGCGTAATTTTTTAGTGGCTACAGAGTGCCCTTTTTTTTTTTTTTTTTTCAGGTGAGAGTGGTATGTCAGGTGAAGGAAGTCGGTACAGCTGGGGAGGTAGGTTGGGTAGGTAAACAGACAAGACAAACAAGATGCATACAGGGGCGGTGTATGACACATGTGGGGGGGGGTTACACAATTGACGGGGATGGAGGTTTGGATATCCAGAGCCCATGAGCCCACAGATGGCAACAGTGGAACTGATATCCCCACCCATAGGCAGTTGCCACTGTTCCTTCACTGCCCAGGATGGGGCTGTGCTGGGGGCTGTGTAGGCTGGGCAACAGGCATGCCCGTTAGTGGTGCCACCCGTGTCTCAAGCTGGCGTAGGGGCTCGAGAACAGAGTCCTGAATCTCCCTACGCACCACAGTCCGGATGCTACGGAGGGTGAGTGGTGGTTCTCCTCCGGCCACACTTGCAGAGGGGGGCGAGCCCCATCCCCTGCAGTGCTTCCACCCGCAGGTGGCACAGGGCCACCGGAGGAGGGTCCGGACTTGGCACTAGTGCCAGGTGCACTCGCCAGCTGAGGTGGGAGAGGTGGGTCAGCTGGAACCCGCCTTCCCTGTCGTCCTATGTTTTGCATTATGTCATGACAGTTTGGGTTAGTGACATATAATACCATTCACAATTAGTTGTAACAGCATGCATTAGTATTCCCATTAATCAAACACCCAGCTATTCACACCATTGAACAGCATGCATAACACATGCATAATTTGAACAGAAATACACAGTCCAACAACATGCAGGGTTAATTGATGGCAACAGGCCATCAGGTTTGGATGTATGAACAGGGCAGATGCATCAACGGGCATGCAAATATATATGACCCAACAAGACAAGCGTCCAGGGGTGTTAATTATGATTGCACGTAATATTAACATCTTCAAATACCAATACATATGCTGTACATTTCTAATAGCTACAGATATATACACACTACTGTTCTAACTACAGTTTCCTATATGATAACTATTTCAACTTGGTGATAGGACTGTTACTGCAACATCAATATACATTGTATTGTTCTTCATACACATTCATATCTAGCTTTGTTCAGCTACATCATCCTGCTACATTTGCTTTATATAGCTGTAGACAAGTGTGGATGTTTGGTATATCAGACAATCATACTATCTGCATATTGCAGACTGAGAGCAACATATCCAGATTTTGGGATACACATTCCAGATGCAGCAACACTTTGAACAGATTTCGCTGTTTGGTTTTGATTCTCACATGCATTTAATTCTGTCTTGACTGCAGTATACTTTATTCAGGGGTTATTACTACTGTATTGCTGGATTCATGACACTTTCTCACACTCTCTCACTTGCTTTCATTTTACTATTCAGGATGGTACTTACTTCTAGGCTTTATTGACATGTTTTACCTGTAGTTATTACAATCCTTTCCAGCAGTCTCACTTCTGTCATGTTTCAGTATTTCAACAGGGATATATTTCACACATGTGATTTCATCATCTTCTGCAGCTATACTTTTCAGCCTGCTGCAGGTTGTGTACTATTTTCTTACAGGTGGGGCATTTTTATTTCAGAATTTATGTCCGACAGTTTCATTTTTCGGTTTAACTTACAGGCTGAAACACACTTTTCTAATCAAGCAATACTTGCAGACACTTTCACACTGTTACTTGCACATTTTATTCCTTAGTGACTACACTGCACTCTTTTGCTGACTGTCATACTTTTATATTTCTTTACAGTTACTGGTAGTGGATTACTGACCTGCCTGGTGGTGCAACCGCACCGGCCTATCGCCATAGGCTCTGCGGTTCACAGAACGGACACCTGCAGCTGTAATATAAATGAAGTAATATTGGAATACACATCTCTATAATATCAGCTAGTTTAATTTCTTACATACATAATTAAATGTAACTTACTCAGTAGTGGGGCGTTGGGTGTTTGCCGGGCCTCCTGGATCCAAAGGTTCAGTTGGTCCTGCTTGCGTCTCTTCAGGTCCACATGGTGGTGACGGACCTGCTCACCAGTCCTTGGAATCCCTGTGGAACTGGTGAGATCATGAGCCAACCGGTCCCACACCTCGGCCCTTTATGCTCCCCAGAGGACCTTGCCCTTCATGAGTTGGGCCTCATGATTGTAGACTAGGAGCCAGACCATGTACCTGGACTCCTCAACACCCCACCTCTGTGCTCGAAAGGAACTACCCTCTCCTACTCCTGTCATTCTGCCTGCAGTTCAGTTCTACAATCGTTTATGCTGTGTATTCCCGCCTATGGGCTTATATAGTCCGTTTTTCCCGCACATATCTGTGATTGGCCATTTTGGAATTGTATCAACTTCAGTAAACCTGCATTGTCATGCTCCAGTTTGTATTCATTCCTATATATTAGGTATTATTGCATTTCTAGGTACTGCTGTCATGGCTTAGTGGTTTGGTACCTTGACTATGTTTTATAGTATCCTGGGTTCGAACCTGGCCACTGCTTTTTATTTTTCATGACTGTCTAGACATGCTGAGGGGTGTATCTGTGTAAAGGCAGTTTTGATACGGCTTGCTCAACATTGCCCGTCGGTTAGCTTGTTTGTGCGGTGCGCAGCTCCGCGCAAATGGGGAACGCTGGTTTAAGCCTCATTTGGCTTTCGGCACGCATATTACGCTCAGCTCAGTTAGGGGCACATAGATTTAGCGTGTTAAACCACTGCTCAGCTACGGGCACTCATTTTGCACCAGTTAAACCACTGCTCTTCTACGGGCAGATGCACTCACCCTGTTAAACTGTAGCTCAGCTATGGGCACATCTGGCATTTTTTATTCTTTTGTTACCTCACATTTCTTCAATATAAATGGGCTATTTCATTACATTTTACATAAAATGTGGTTTTATGTGTACATATTTGTCAGGGACTTGTTTCGTGCTTATTTTGCTAAAAATAAAAATTGGTGTTGTCAGGGCTTGAACCATGAATGCCTGCTCTTCAGCCAACATCTCTACCGCTACACTATTTCTTCCTGGCTTATTTTGCATATTTAGTTCTTATATGCTTTCCCACTGACTGCTAACTGTAGCTGCGCTATGGGCACGCCCGCGCAAATGAGCGCACTCACGGTTAAACATTTTTACAATTTAAAAAAAATATATAACATGTTTATTTATATGTCTTCTGTTCATAGTCTGTGGGGGCATGTGTTGTGTTCTGTTTATTCACATTTCCGTGGACTCTGTCGTGGGTATTTACTTTGGGAACTTTTCCTCTTCTCGGGGCGTGTCTGCTTACAGGGCTCAGCCTACGGACACGCCCCCTACTGCCTTACACGGACCGTGTTAGCCTTAAGTGTGATTCAGCATGCTTTCATGAATATGCAAAGCATGCTGACATCACTCCGTTTAACTGCAGCCTCCGTGTATGAGTTATAACTCTTACACGGAGGCTTCGTGAATCCTGCCCTATGTCTAACTGGAAATATATATCTACTTGTACTTAAAATGTATATGAGACAGCATAACAATATCTGTACAAAGAACTGCATCTATATAAAATATGGAATGTTTATGTGATGGCATAGTTTTGTGTATAAATACAAATGTATATGTATGAGTAAAGAAATGTATGCAAGTATGCATATATATGTCTGTAAAATAGAGATGTAGATTTCATTAGTATGTTTACTATTATGTATATAAATGGATCTCCTTTAAAAACCTGAAATCCCACTTTCTCGAAATCCAAAAGTCTGTGACAACAATCATGACATCCATGAAGAGCGGCCACCCAGAACACCAACAAAACACGAACGATAAGTAACCGATTAACCACCCTACAAACACACTAACACCGAAGCACACAAACACCCACTCATGTGGGGGGGGCTTCACCTCCCTCACCCCACCTTACTAAATATACCAACTCCAAGATTGAACTACTGTGGTGGTAAGAGGCAAAAGTCAGCATGCTGGCCAAGTGGTTACTTACAGTTAGTGATTTTTCTGTGTTCCGGACGGTCAGTCTTCCTGGATGTTGGGATTGCTGTCTCAGTCTTTTGGGTTTTGGGTAATTGGGTAATTGGGATTTGGGGTTTTTAAAGGGGACCCATATAAATATATGTATTTATATACAAACAAAAAATATTTGTTTTGCCACACAATTTCATGTAAAATAGGTAGCTGTTTTAGGTATTACTTGTACGACATGCTGACAATTTTTGTAAAGAAAATATTTTCTTTGTATAAGCCTGAGAATATGTATGAGTATGATAATTGTACAAGACAGTCATTTAGTCTACAATATTAAATGTATATACAATATGGCTAAACTCATTCAGGTACTACTCCCTAGCAGAGTGGTTAAATTAGCACCTTAATGACCAGCACATATTTTAATGAGAGATGACAAGTTGTATTTCTTTCTGTATACATCTATACACAATCTCAATATATGCATACAGTTATTAATCAGAAACTTATAAAAGCACACATTGCCATGAACTGTATGTACTGCATCTGTCTGTACCATTAAATATGTTTGGTGTAATGAAAGTTGATCTCAATGGCTGTTAAAACTTCCTTTTAATTGTTACATGTGTACGCGTTTAAAGCTTCTGTCTTTGAAGGTAAGGTAAAACTGTGTTACCTAAAGAAAATTTGCAGTATAGTGCTTAAAACTGCAACTTAAGTTTATAAAACAAGGTAGAACCTACCCTGAAAATGTATGGTACGATTCCAGACAACACCCCTTCCTCAAACAGACAAGCTGTGAAAACATGAGTGCAACAATTTTAAGAAAGATGCACTCCCACTATTTGAGCTTGTATTAAAGGAAATATTCACACAAGTAGATTAGGTGTAATGTCTGTATGCTAATTTGGGGGCCGGGGGGCTTTCGAGTTTCCATGCTAAATAAATGAAAGCATACTTCAGAAATGAAAATAAATGTTTAAAGAAATAAACAGATATACTAAGCAAGTACAATACTAACATCAGTGCTTTATAGAAGAAGTACTAGTAGTCATGTCAGAAATATTAAGGGAAAAAAAATCTGAGATGGACAAACCCCATGCTGTTATGTGCTCTCTATGTAGCTGATGAGGACATACAGTACAACTCTGCCCAACAAAACAGGAGATTGGCAAGGATGACTGAGGGTGCTGATAAGTATAAGTAAGAATAAAAAACATATTTTTAATTAGAAAAAGAAATTTTAAATAATAAATGCCATTTTCTGTCTTTAACTGATTTTGTAACTATAACTGCAAGAGTATTTATACACAAAGATAATAGAAGGATTAAAGTGCTTTCAATTCAGCATTGCAGCTAAATACATATCCAGCAGAAATTTAAAATTTATTATTTGCTGTATTAAACCAATATTTCTTATTAGTATCTGTAGACTGCAAATGTAAAAAACACCATCATTTCATAGTAGTATACTAACTGTTCCTATATATGCATAAACATTTCCCAGGCATTTTGTTTTACTTGAAATAAGATTTAATAAAAACAAGAATTCAGTGCTAATAAAGACTGAAATGATAAATAAAATTTTGTATGAATTTCTTCACTGCAGTTCTTCTTTGTCTTCCCACCTTACTCTCTTTTTCTTATTTTAATTATGTGTTCTTTCTTTATTTTCTCTCTCTTCCACGTCTACTCATTTTTTCTACAGGTCCAAAATTCTGATGATAAGACCAGTTTTGTGCTTCCTAAGTAAGAGAACATTCACCCTGTGCCCATCAAGGGGCATTCTGACATGGTTAGGTGGTAGCACCAGTCCTGTAGCCACACTGGCACATGGTAGCCTGGTAAGCCTCACTGACCATGAGCTTTTGGACTTGGTTGAGGATGTGGTGGAGCAGGGTAGTGGAGAGAATTTGATGCAGAGGGTTGACCGGGCCTCTGTTCCTCAACATTGAGGTCCTCAACTGCAATAATATCAGGCAATGGATACACCTGAGGTCCTGTGGACCAGACGTTGTCTGTAGACTGGAAACCTCATCATCATCGCCACCTTCCCTTATCTGTTCTACTGCACCCTCTTACCTACTTCCCTTACAAATTACCCTCTTCTATAAAAAAAATATCAAAAAGTAGGGGGTCTATACCCCAACAAAAACATAGCAGCCATCTCTTCCCACCTCCTGTAGCACAGTTCTCTTGATGTTTTCTTTCTGTGTTCCACTTTTTATGTCTTCCCTTTTTCATTCGTTCCTGTCTCCTCCTTTCCAGTCTTTAAAGCAAACGACAGTGTAGTATATCCACATAAGGATACCCCTATATAAACCATGTTAAACTCCTTTATTTAAAAAAAATATCAGCTATGAAAGCTGCACTATCAACTGCCTCCTTAAACCTTCTAGGTATGTCTGTGCATTTGTTCTCAATATACAACTGTGTATGAAATTATAGGAAGCCTAAGGTTTTCACACAGTACTTCACACATACTTAAGGATTAACTTCAGCTACTTCATGTTTTTACCACAACTGGGCATAATTCTTAAAATTCTTTTGCATTTGCTTATCTGGAGATAATAACCATCATTTAGTGAATTTACATATAAGCAAAGAGGTGCTCTTTGTGTATAATTCCAAAGCAGGTACGCACATTGAGACTATGACTACAACCCATAGTATTTAGATATTTTTTGCTGTTGATATTTTGGAGTTTAGATATTTTTATGTTGATGTTTAAGCTGTCAAAGAGACATGGAAGAGCTCTCGGATCATGTGGCCCAGGCAGGTATGACCATAGCCCTGAATAGCTTCCTGCCTTCGCCCAGAATGATACCACAATATAAGGACAAAATGATTGACTTCAACAATTGACTAAGCTTCTGGTTTCATTCAAAGGGGATCCAGTATCTGTCTACTTGGGACGACATGATCGACAGACCACGATGCTTTGCCAGAGATGGTCTGCATCTATCGCCCCTGGGATTCAGTTTACTCGCTAAGGCTCTTGCCACCCCTATAGTGCCTTTTTTAGGCAAAGTTCAAAGGACAAAACCACCACCGTAACAGGTACAAGCATGTAAAATCTGAAGATAATGCTAATCAATGCTGGAAGTCTAAACCTCAAAATGCATTCTTTCGAGGCACTCCTAAAAATGGAGAACATCGATATCTG
Source organism: Protopterus annectens (assembly GCF_019279795.1). Lineage (NCBI taxonomy): Eukaryota > Metazoa > Chordata > Ceratodontiformes > Protopteridae > Protopterus > Protopterus annectens. The sequence goes on from NC_056733.1 coordinate 1,444,862,336, forward strand.
TGCAGTAACTGAGACCTGGTTCAAGGCTCCATAGAACACCCCTGCAATACCAGGCTACAACTCTTACCACATTTTTCGGCCACTAAACCAGGATTGAAGCACTAAAGGTGGAGGAGTGTCCATATTCACCAAGGATATTCACACCGCCAGGTTAGTTGCCCAACACAATGTGTCTAAAATTCTCCAGGTGCAACTAACACTAGGTAAGACAGCAATCCAAATTGTAGCTTGCTACAGATCCCCCACCATGCCCCAAGATTCTCACTACACTTTCTAAACATACTGGAAAATATTAATATACAACCAGATACCCTAATACTGGGTGATTTCAACTACCCTGTCATTAACTGGGAAAACTACTTGTGTACCAACATGTATGCCCAACGGTTCTTGCAATTTATAAATTCCAATGCCCTGGATCAACTAATCCATAGTCCCACCAGGGGCTCCAATATCCTAGACCTGGTCATTACCAACATGAGAAATCGATGCGCCACACCTATGGTCACCCCATCATTGGTCAGATCAGACTATAAGCTAATCACCCTTAGCATCCACATCCCACCCACACACGCCAGGAAAGAAACCTCCATAAAAAACTTCTCCAAAGCCAACTTCATGCTACTCAACTCAGAAGTTACAAACTTCATGACACCCATGCAGACTGGAACTGAAAGTTCGACTGCTGAGTCCTACACTAAGGCAATGTACGAGCACATCCACTCATGCATGAATCACGCCATCCCAAATAGAACCAAGATGCTCTCCTCCAAAAAAAGGAAGCCAATCTGGTGGTCCCTTGCCATAAAAAACTTTACAACAAAAGGAAGGAACTGTTGCAGAAAAGAGAAAAATCCCAGGATGCAAAAAACTCCCTTACCAGCCTCAGTAAGAAGCTGAGATCCCTCATAAAATCCTCCAAAGCTTGTTATGAAAATAAAATTGCCAAAGATTCCAAAGACAATGACAAGGCATTCTATAACTATGCTAAGAATCTAAATGGCAATGCTCAGATCTGCTCTGAGCTATAACAGAATGGCATTAAATATACTGATCCCAAGGATATTGCCAATATCCTGGCAGATTGATTTAGTGTCAACTTCACCCCCCTCTCACCCCCTAAATGGCCCATCTCAATACCGGAAGATTGCCAAATTCCGGTAATAATGGTCACACAGGTAAAAAACACACTCTCCAAAGCTAAGAATACAGCATCCATGGGACCAGATGACATCCTGGGCTGCATACTACATGAACTTCAAAATGAACTGGCACCTCACCTAAGTGTCATATTTAATCATACCCTCACCTCAGGCTTTGTGCCCACTGAGTGGCATACAGCTACAGTTATCCCACTCCACAAGGGGGGATCCACCTTGGATCCCGGGAACTACCACCCCATCAGTCTGACTAGTCTGATCTGCAAGGCCATGGAATGTATTATCATTGAACTTATAAAAAAGGATATTGGCAACCTTCAAACACTGGACCCCACCCAGTTTGGGTTCGTGAAGGGCCGATCTCTTCTCCGAACCTGATTGACTTCTTCGAATTAGTCTCCAGAGCTGTGGATGAGGGTAAGACAGTCCACACAGCCTATCTGGACCTTGCCAAGGCCTTTGACACCATCCCCCACTCTGGAATCATAGATAAACTTACTAAGTTGGGCATTAATCCTTACGTCATTCGATGGGTTGCCAACTGGCTTACTGACAGAACCCACACTGTAAAAGTAGCTGACTCTAAATCCAGCTCCAGACAAGTGGAGTACCTCAGGGTTCAGTCCTGGGACCTCTCTTGTTTGGCATCTACTTCTCTGAAGTACAGGCCAACACTAAGGGACTCTGGCTAACAAAGTTTGCAGATTACTGCAAGCTAGAAGCCATAATTGAATCCCCAAATGATGTGGATACTCTACAAAAGGGCCTTACAATAACAGATGCTTGGTACCAGAGCCATGGGCTCAAGCTCAATGCCAAGAAATGTATAGTTATCCCCTTTGGGAAAAAACATGTACCCATGAATTACCACATAGGTGGCAGTACACTAAACACTGAAAGTGTGATAAGAGACTTAGGGACACAGGTGGACAGTGGTCTCACCTTCAATAACCACATCACCACAGCAGTCAGGAAATCCTTCTATGTGGCTCACCTCATCACTAAGGGCTTTTCATCCAGAAAAAAGGAGGTCATTGTCCCACTGTACTCATCCCTAATTAGACCCATTATAGAATACAACGCCCCATTTGGTATGTACCTCTCAAGACATCTGCAACAACTGGAAAGGCCGCAGAAATACTTCACTAAAAGAATCACAGGCCTAAAGCAGATGCCCTATGCTGACCACCATAAAAAACTCCAGCTATACTCTGTCGCATATCGTCTACTCCGAGGCAATCTCTGCTTAACATACAAGGCCATGTCAAACCCAGAGCTGCTGGACATGCTACACTAAAGAAATCCCAATCCCTCAGAGCCACACATTCCAGGGATCTAAACCTTGTCATCACAATTAACAAAACATGCTGGAGGGATAGGTTCCTGACCCAGAGACTCCCCAGACTCTGGAATAGACTGCCCATACATGTCAAGCAGAGCACCTCTTTGGCCCTCTTCAAAAGGAACATTGATGATTGGATGGGAGAAAGGAAATTTACCCCAGCGATCACGTCAGTCATCCTGCTAGACAGGGGTCCAGGGAAGTAAATAGTGTGGGAAGAAATAGCCAGGGAATTGTTATGGCTAGGCTTGTATAGGCCCTAGGGCCGATAGCCTAGTACCAACCTATGAACCTGTTGTGAACTACACTCAGTAAAATACAGCTACCATAGGTCAGAATTAAGAAAATAGTTGTACATTGCAGAAAATGTAAAGATAAATTTTCCTTCCATTTTATGCAACACTAGCTTTGGGTTACTTTCTTCCTAAGAAAGATGCCACTTACACACACAAGATCTGTAAGCCTAAGCAGGCATGTCATACTTCTGCCATTGTAGAGCATGTTGCACTGATAAACTTATCAAGTTTCTATGTCATATTTTTCAAAATGTTGGTGGAGTTTAATATTGTCCATTCTGGATTTCTGACCAGTATTACATTTTAGAGCAGAGGAACAACAGAAATGTTCCATAGTAATATTTTAATGGTGCATAAAAATACCAGCTTCAGGGATATGGTATTAATCATGACCATACTTTTAACATAAAAAGTGACAAACTGAGCTTTGCATACATGGCAAGGTGCCCTTTTCATTTGATAAAATTTAAAGTAAAGAAGATCATTGGTAGTGATCAACTTTTTATAATATCACTGAACACACTTCAAAAATTAATTGTACCAAAAAAGCACACATTTACTTTATTACGCTACAGATTCAATTCTCAGCATTCAAGGAGAAAAAGAACACTGACTGAAATCAACATATAAATACATTTGTTAATTAATTGATAAATGAATCTTAGTCATTAATCAGTCACTTAAAGTTACACTATCAATATAGTAATGCCTCCAAAAGGATACATTTAAATTAAATATTGCTAATTAAGGTCGCTAATTAACTCCCCGGGTTTCACTTTATTATATATATTCAAAATTATCCCTAAAAATGCCACGGTGATGCAGCGGTAGCATTGTTGCCTCACAGCAAGAGGTTCTACTGTTCGACTCTCGGCTGTAGTGCAGGGAATGCCTTCTGTGTGGAGTCTGCATGTCCTCCCCACAGTTGGGTGGTGTTCAAAAGACATACGTAAATGGGCATGCCTTCGTTGGAGGTTGAACATTGAGCTGGCACCTCGGCATTCGTGAAAATCTACTGCCAGTCATTAGCGGACCGGAGTTCTGCTATGGCGACCCCTAACCGGGAAAAGCCGAAAGACAAACAACAACATTAAAAATTATCCCTAAATATCGCAGAACAGTATAATGACTTTGCAATATAATATTGAATTCCAAAAGTATAATCACTGGAAAAATTCAAAACAAATCTAGTAATTACTCAGGTCTGCAAAATGTTGAGGAATTATGCCAGAAATCCCTAACAAGATAAATCATGAAGCACTAAATATATTTATCCTGAGATTTTCTTTTTTTTTTACTGTCATGACTTTAACAGGAAAGCTCATCATATCATATTGTATCACATCACAGAAATAATGATTCTACCATGAAAGGATAAAAAAATCTTAGACTTTGAAAATTACATTGTAGCCATGCTTCTGAACCACTTAATTTACCAAGCAAATATGCAAAACAGAAGATAAGCTTATGTGAAAATGCCCGGACGACCAATACAGCCCAAGACAAATATTTGTCCTTTGCTCATAGGAGAACATCACTGTCTAATCATTGCTGACTATAACCTTTTTGTAGAAGACTCAGTCACATTCAAATGTGTTATAGCAGTTGGTCTTGTTAAGGATAAAACCTAATGATTTGGCATACTTAAAGTATTTAGAATTAATATTAAGTTTCATATTAGAGTCCAGAAATTTTCAGATTTTACAGTTTACTTAGGTTTCTGAGATGTACACACTAAAATGGATTTCTAGAAATTATCATGTATACTTTGGAAAAAGCTTTGAGAATAGCTAACAAAATGAAAACATTGTCGAAACAATGCAATCCACTATAAGAAGTTAACTACATACTCCAATCTCTCTTTCACAAAAAATGTTAAGGGATATCCACTGCTATGGTATAAAAAAGCACCCGCAGGATTCAATAAACTCTGTGTAAGCTCTGTGTAGAGCCTACAAGGACTGTATCCATGTACATGGCCACAGTGATTTTAGCACCCCGCAATGCATATTCATGATGGGCATCCCACCTAAGTGAGGTATCACAGTGCATCCTAATTGTATTTTCCATGAAACCTCATAGAAGAATACATATAATGAATCCATGTACATGACAGTACTGATGGTCTGCCCCCATCATGCACCTTCTGAAGAGTATGAAGTCCTAAACAAAAATCCATCCATCCTGAATGATTATCCAAAAAACACATTTTTTTTTTCTTTTTAGTTTACCCCATGTTTGCACAATGCAGCATGGAGCTTGATGAGGTTTACCATATTTACACAGTTACCATGTATCAGACATGACCCAGACATCTTAAAATAGAACTGGTTGCTTTTAATTAATATCACTGTACACCTCTGTGCATCAAGCAAGCTAGGTAAGTGGCCCTGCACTATGCTCAGACCATGAAATTAAAAAAGACTACTAAAACTAAATTAATTATGTTACTACCCTCATGGCAATATGGGTTACGGGTTAGACTAAAGTGCAGATGGTCCTGGATTCTACTCCAGGGTACGCAAACTTTTTTTCATCATGGTGAGACATTGCAGCTTATCCAAATAAGGTGCTACTGTAAGGGTGTATTGGTTGAGCTTTTTTGGTGATATATTTGAAAAACATTGCATGCTGCTTAGCATTGCTCAATAATAGGTTTGTGTGATGGTAAGAGGTGCGCACCTTTTTCAAATGTCTAAAAATACAGACACTGAGCACTCTCAGTAAGCGGAATTGGCAGGAAAAAATCATATTTAAAGGGGAATTACTGGGAATTGCACTTTATACATTAAGGTTTGGCTTGTGCAGCAATGTCTAGTGCAGATGAGGGTGTTTGATGTAGAGCACAGCACTGGGGTGTCCAGGAGTCCAAGTTTATTAGCAGGCTCCTGGTTAGGATTCATGGCCCATGTCTGTTGCAGGAAGACTATATTGGCTCACAATACAAATCTGAAGCCTAGGATAGTTTGGCAAGGGTTCTTACCAGTGTAACTGGTATCCCCTGCATTGGTGGACAATGTTGCCACTATTATGACTACCTTAGTAGGAGAAAGAGGGGATACTCTTGATTAATGGATCAGGGATTGCCAGGCAGGGAACACCCTAGTGATGTCTAACTATGATTTACATGTATTACCTGAAAATGCTCAAGCTGACTATGGTAAACACTAGCATTCATAATGCTTTTTCTTTTCCGTTTTTTCAAAGCTGTAGAAGAGGGAGCCTTGAATGTGAGGTCACGTGCTAGGTGATTGGTAAGGATGAGAGAAGCATGTGGTAAGTAAGGATAATTATACAAAGCACTCTTAATGCAGACTTAACAGTTATAGATGGATTAGTTGCTATATCATACACTGTTATGAATTTTTAAATACATATCTGAACAGTAAAAGCAAGTATTCATGCATTACACTGCGGTATAGCTTCCAATATTACTTCTATCTGCTGAAAACCCAGATTTAAGAATCATTCCTTTGCTCTGATCATTGTAAAATTCATGGCTGTCTGGCAATTACTTTATATTGAAGTCAACAAATAAATGAGTGTCAGAAGGTTATGGTGACACAAATCCTATGCAACTATCCATGTGTGTAATAGCAATATTTGAAATATGTTCCTAATTATGGGTCCTTGTATACCCAATATTTTATGATATGTCAAAATATCCTGCTCTAAAAGGTGGAGAGGTGTGGTCTGAAATGCAAAGCAACAGTTGCATGTTCCCAGATAACAGTGACCATAAGTCTATAAAGTGTAAAATGAAAGACAGTTTGCATTATGTTGTATTCCAGTAGAAAAGTGCCATATTACAGCAGACACAGCTTCTGGTTCTAATACCATACACCTCAAATATAAAAAGCATCTGATTACAATACTGTGTTAGCTTTTCATCAATAAAAATCCAGTACTGTTATGTAATCGTTAGTATAGCATTTGAAGTGCAGACCTCCAGACCTGTGGCTACAATGGCCTGCTGTCACGTGTAAGCACTGTATATGCAGTCCAAGTAAAAAAAAGGGATTTCTTAGCAGTTGTTATTGTTTAAATTACACTGTAACAGAATATAATAAATGTAATTTTGGAAGCTGGTTGTATAATGTGTGAAGTTGCTAATGTTCTTCTTTTTTTCTCTCACCCCACCCCACATTGTCTTTTTATTTCTGGTTTACTTATTTTTATTAGGATTTCTTTGCTATTATTATTATTATTATTATTATTATTATTATTATTATTATTATTATTATTATTATTATCATTACTATCATTATATTTTTAATATTTCACCTTATTATATATTTTTTTTATTATTTCTTATGTTTTGTTCATTATGTATGATTTCATCTTCTGTTGTTAAATACATATCCATTTTTATTATTTATCATTCTGTTTATATTAATATTATTTAACATTTTTTTATAATGTTTATTTTTTCTTTTATTAAAATCTTTGATTAATTTTGTTTCATCTTTTGTTTAATTTTTTCTTTATTTTATTACTACTGACATTTGGTGACTCCCCCCCCCCCCGCTGCACCTGCCCTAACTGGACCCTAAGGTAGATCTGTTCTAGGGGCCAGGTGTGTTGTCCCCTCTGGGAGTAGAAGCAGAGGGGGTGCATACATCACCTGTACAGAGTTGCCAGATGTGGTGAATAGGACTGTGCACCAGACTATGGGCACACGGCTACGCTGGATCGAGAACATGCTGTCCATTCTTGTACTGCAGACTGGCCGTACTCTCTCTCCTTTAAAAAAAAAAAGAAAAAGGGTACCTGTTCCTAATAAAATATTGCCCCATGCATAGCTCTCCATTTTGCAGATGTATCTACTTGACACACCTAATTTGGACCAATTGGCTTACCAATGTAATTATGTTGTTGTCACCCTTCTCTCTGGAGATGACCATTCAAATACAGCTAAAAATGTGTATATGTGCCCAGTTGTTATAGTTGAAGAAATGGATAGCTATGGTTCTTCCCTACACCCTTCCTGCACATTCCTACCTTCCTCTTGCTTGATTTTTTTCCCTCTGCTTGCTCCTCATTTCACCATTTTCCTATTGTAGATCAGAGTGCAAGTGAAATGTACTGTATCTTTAAGAAGCATGCCAAGACTCTACATGCACATATAAATCCTAGGCACATGCAATCCCTAGTATCATTTTTTAAGATCAGCCAGAGTGTGAGCATGCATGATCACAGTTGTTAGTTTGTATATAAGTTACTTAAGTTAGAGTCAGTAAGCATCTATAGTGATGAGTTTGTATAAAATATAGCTGCTTGAACAGAACCCACAAAGACTCTTCTATTGTGTCCAAAGTAGGAGATCGACACCTATCATTGTCTTTTTTCTTTAAAGAATTATTGCATGATTGCACACCATCACTGAGCAATAGGCATGATGCCAGGGTAATCCTATGGGCTAGGCTTGTAAAGGCTCCAGGGCCATTGGCCTAGTACACCCCTATGAACCTATTAAGTGGCAGTAGTATCAGTGAATATATTTAAAACTATAGTATATACTTGTGCACCAGACCATGGGCCAACATCCTATCTTTAACCCTGCACCATCAGACTTCAATAACAATGCATTAACTCATCAAGCCACAGAATCATCTAATTAACAGATGTATTCGAAACAATCAACAGGAATTGTTGCATATTCTCAATTAAGCATGTTTGTGAGATGGTGACCATAGTGCAGCTTCATGCAGCATCTCACAGCAAGTGTGAGAAAATATTAACTCAGTAATATGCATAAACTTGTCAAGTTTGCAGACAAATACATCCATATACAATAGGGGGAATAGTGCCATCAGTAAAGTGACATGATGCAAATATTACGCTAACAAAGGTAAATTATAAAAATAACAGGCACTGCATGATTGTCAAGTCATTTATTTAAGTAGCAGCTGTAAAACACATGTGTAGACATGTGTAGAGCATTAGACTGTAGTGCAGATGGCCCAGGGTTCTAATCTGGGGTATGTATACCGCATTTATACTGTTGTGAGATTGCAGCTTATACAAATAAAATCACTGTGGAACAGTACTTTTTGTGAGTTATTTTTATATACATATATAAAAGCAGCATGTCATTTAGCATTGTGAAGACCAACGCAGTTGTTTTTATATGTGTGTGTGATGCTAAGCGGCACATACCTTTTTAAATGTATCAAAATTTCTACGGTGCGCACTCTCTAAGCGAGACTGGTGAAAGAAATATGCCGTTTCATGTGTAGTCATTTATGGCCTGCTACAAATGTACTATTTGAACCTGCACACTGCTTTCTGTGTCAAATCTTCCTCATTTCTATGGGCAACTGCACACCATGCAACAACATGCAGCAAGTGCAGAACTGATAACACATCTATAATGGAAGCCAGTACCATAGGCTTCAAAGCAAGGGGACATAGCACTGTTTTAACACACAAGGTTACACAGTTAGTTGAGTATCAACTATTTTTAGGATACTCAACACAAACTGTTAATTGCTATGTACTCATTAACTCTGTTGTGGGGTTATGTCATTGTTTTAGCTCATTAAAACATAATCATGCTTCACATTTTGTGTCCAGATGGTACCTGGTTCGAAAACAGCATCATGTAATTCCTTCATTTGTTTCTTTGCATATGTTTTGGTGGCTTGGAATAGTGTTGTATGTTGTACTTTTACAAATGCACATGAAAATGTAAAATACTCCAACATAGTTTCTCGCATTTGAGCATTAGTGAACAATGCACACCATCGAGTAGAAAATTTATTCCAACATTAAAATGGGGGATAGGAAAGTACTGAAATGGGGAGCAAGTAGGCCTGAAAATAGAATGATATATTGCAGAAGACATCCAATAATAGTGAATAAGCTTGTGTTTACCATTATGGCCAGATGCTGCGCATCTCGCAATATTGCACAATACTCCTTTAAAGAAAAGAAAAGGGGATGATAGGAAAGTGGTGAAATGGGGAGCAAGCAGGGGGGAAAACAAAGTGAAAGGAAGGTAGGAATGTGCAGGAAGGGTGTAGGGAAGACTCATAGCTATCCATTGCTTCAACAGTAGCAACTGGGCAAATGTGCACAATTTTAGCTGTAATGAAATAAGCATAACTCAAAATAATGTTTAAAATAACATTTACATAAAAAAAAACATGTGTGTGTGTGTGTGTGTGTGTGTTGTCTTTCGGCTTTTCCCGGTTAGGGGTAGCCACAGTGGAACTCTGGTCCGCTAATGATTGGCAGTAGATTTTTACGTGCCGAGTTGCTGGCCCTGACGCACAACCTTTAACGAAGGTATGCACATTCATGCATGCCTTCACACAGAAGACACTCTAGCTGAGAATCGAACAGAACAACATCTTACTGTGAGGCGACAACCCTACTGCAGCACCACTACCGCAGTCACATAAAAAAACATAAGTAATTCAAAATAATTATTATAATGGAAAATATGATATACATAATATAATGATAACCATGAAAAAAAGTGAAAGGGTGGGGTGAGAGAGAAAAAAACGCATTAATAACTGCACATATAATATACAAGCAAATAATGCAGTATATTCTATTACAATTTACTTATAACAATAACAAATGCTAATAAATACCTTTATTTTTGGTGAATATTACCCTGTTGCTAACACAGGCATGCTATACTACAGATCAGATTGCATCCAACAATCATGCATGGTTGCATTATATTGAATATATGCATGTTGCATGTACAATGTTTACATTTGACAGCAGGCCATCTGAGGCACAGGTATAGAGGTCTGCAGTTCCACTGCTATCATTATGTATACATAACACTACTCAATTTTACTGATGACAAGCTAAAACATTATTGTAAAAAGTTCCACTTAAATTTGGGAGTGTGTTATTCGAACTCACAAACAGTGACTAATGTAATACTGTACATTCCATTTGGAATACAGCATAATGCCAGCACTCTTTTCTTTTACACTTTTATAGTTACAGGTTCACTGTTATAATGATAATAATCTGCAGCATGCTCTTGGTGTCCTTGGTGTATAGGTTATAATTTATATTGCAATATTTATGTCAACTTAAACATGTACTGTATAATTTGGAAGTGTGGTTTGCTAAATGACAACCCCTTTCTACTCTGTAATACTGAACTGTTGTTTTACTAAACATATGAATGCATGCATAATATTGCATTAAAATGGACAAATGAATACTCAAGGTAATACAAGTGTTAAGCACTATAAACTGTATTTAATCTTAATGCTAAAATAACAGTACTGTTTTGAAGCATGCATACCACTTGCATCTCTCATCCTTCTCAATCTTCCCTCATTGGCTCACATGATTAGTGTTCTCTCTGTATTAGCTGTGGCAAAAATAAAACATATTAAGACCAGCAATCAGAAACAGATGCAGCTGCTTCATCATACTGTGGAGTACTATCAGCCCTACATTACGTTCATCAATCCAATGACTGAGGGTTTCCCTCTTCCTCATCCTGAGGTCTTGATAGTGATTTCTACATGTATACCAGTGCAGGGGATACTGGTAACAGTGGATGAATCCAAGGCCAAACTATTCCGTGCATCTAATTTGTAATCTGATCCATGATAGTGCTCCTGTAACAGCCGGGGACCATAATTATTTTCTGGAGTTTAAAAAAAAAACTTTGGACTCTAGACTCCTGCACACCCCAACTTTGAGAATGAAATCTCAAAACTTCACCCTGAACACTAGCCATGTGTAATGCAGATGAGCACCAATGTATAATGTGTTTCCTTCCAATTATAGTTATAACAGATACTGAGAATGCAGAGCATTGCAATATGTGACATTTGAAAATGGTGCGTGCTGCTTAGCATCCCACAAACACATGCAATGTATTTGCACAAAACTACAAAATATGTGAAATAATACAGATATTAATACAAAAACTGCAGAACTGATATAATGTGACTGCCTACCCCATCAGGACAATAATTATGATATAGGATATACTAGGTCAACTACTTTAATTTATCGTGTGAAATGGGACACCATTAAAAGGACAGGATTCTGTGGTCACAGTTGTTCCCACAACAAGAATGAAGATATCAGTGCCTAAAATTCATTGCATTGCTAGCTATTACTGAAGATATCAGTGCCTAGAATTCATTGCATTGCTAGCTATTACTGAAGATATCAGTGCCTAGAATTCATTGCATTGCTAGCTAGCTATTACTGAAGATATCAGTGCCTAGAATTCATTACATTGCTAGCTATTACTGAAGATATCATGCATAGAATTCATTGCATTGCTAGCTATTACTGGAAATATCAGTGCCTAAAATTCATTGCATTGCTAGCTATTACTGGAAATATCAGTGCCTAGAATTCATTGCATTGCTAGCTATTACTGAAGATATCAGTGCCTAGAATTAATTGCATTGCTAGCTATTACTGAAGATATCAGTGCCTAGAATTAATTGCATTGCTAGCTATTACCGACGATATCAGTGCCTAGAATTCATTGCATTGCTAGCTATTACTGGAAATATCGGTGTCTAGAATTCATTGCATTGCTAGCTATTACTGAAGATATCAGTGCCTAGAATTCATTGCATTGCTAGCTATTACTGAAGATATCAGTGCCTGGAATTAATTGCATTGCTAGCTATTATTGAAGGTATCAGTGCCTAGAATTCATTGCATTGCTAGCTATTACTGAAGATATCAGTGCCTAAAATTCATTGCATTGCTAGCTATTACTGAAGATATCAGTGCCTAGAATTCATTGCATTGCTAGCTATTACTGAAGATATCAGTGCCTAAAATTCATTGCATTGCTAGCTATTACTGGAAATATCAGTGCCTAGAATTCATTGCATTGCTAGCTATCACTGGAAATATCAGTGCCTAGAATTCATTGCATTGCTAGCTATTACTGAAGATATCAGTGCCTAGAATTAATTGCATTGCTAGCTATTACTAAAGATATCAGTGCCTAGAATTAATTGCATTGCTAGCTATTACCGAAGATATCAGTGCCTAGAATTCATTGCATTGCTAGCTATTACTGGAAATATCGGTGTCTAGAATTCATTGCATTGCTAGCTATTACTGAAGATATCAGTGCCTAGAATTCATTGCATTGCTAGCTATTACTGAAGATATCAGTGCCTGGAATTAATTGCATTGCTAGCTATTATTGAAGGTATCAGTGCCTAGAATTCATTGCATTGCTAGCTACTATTGAAGATATCAGTGCCTAGAATTCATTGCATTGCTAGCTATTACTGAAGATATCAGTGCCTAGAATTCATTGCATTGCTAGCTATTACTAAAGATATCAGTGACTAGAATTCATTGCATTGCTAGCTATTACTGAATATATCAGTGCCTAGAATTCATTGCATTGCTAGCTATTACTGAAGATATCATGCCTAGAATTCATTGCATTGCTAGCTATTACAATGATACATTCCAATAAAACAAGGCTGCAATAGTTGTATTCGAAACCAGGACCATGTGAGCTTAAAAGTGACACAACTCCTTTCATCACAGGAGAAGTTATAAAAGTTGTGGCTACATTTGTATTCATTCTAAGGTTCATACAGGCTCAAAATGTAAGAAAAAAAGTGATAACATGCAGAAAAAAAAATCAATTCATGATACGTATATTCAATTTGTTAGTACACAGGGAATATGCCTACATTTGTGTGCAATCCAGATCAACATGTTGTGTAAATTCTAGAGCAATGCACGGGTGCCTTAAAGCTGTTGTTCTTACATACACCACTGTAGCAAGCAGTAACACTCATTCAACACACAAATTACTTCAGCAAGGAATGTACATATATATTAAAATAGCGCATGTTAGATGTACACTCCTTTCACAGACTGTTAAGATTCTTGTTTTCAAAAATATACAACACTGTCCTAACATGCTGTGTTCCTTGGTCAGTCAGCAATCATCTGACCAGAAATGTGGTACACAGCTTATGTGAAAACAATTCTATATTATTGCCTTTACAATGTTGAAGGATATTAACTGGGAATATGTTATGTAGTTGGCAAATAAGTAAAGCCATGTTGGCTAGTATAAACAAGCACTGACTTTTATTTTGTGGATGGGGAGCAAAGGCATCAACCCCTATGTGAGCCTGTGAGATATCTCCCATAGCATACATCTAGAGCAGTTGGGAGATGGGGCACATATGGGATTCATGTTAACTGGCAGGTTTGCCAGCACACATGTGGCAGATGACACACATGTCATTAAACATGACTTGTCAGTTTCAGTTGTATACCTCAAAGCTAATGTAGACCCTACCCTGTTCCCCATTTCTTTTTGTCAAGTGTACATGACTGCAATGTAAGGCACACATTAATTTAGGATAATGCAGTATATGTTACAATTGTAGCATTCTTCTGAAAATATACTCAGAACTAATGTTTACATTTCTCATGTTGTAGCATACCATGCAGTGATGTTTTGATGATCATGGAAGGTGATGCCTGTAACAAACCAGTATGCCTCCTGCTGGTCTGTAAAATGTCCCATTAACTAGGAATAGCATTTAACTCATTAACCCCGAGTTCCTTCTCATGGTGCCTCTGTGCTTACATCCGAGTGCGCCATGAGAAGATAGGAATTGCAAGTTGTTACCCCCGAGTGCCTTCCACAAGCGTGAGAAACTGTAGTGCAGAATTGCAGTTGAGCTTAATGTAAAACATGCCGAAATCGTTACTGAACTTGTAATTTACCTTATATAGTTATGATCCAGTGTGTTTCTACATTAACGTCACTTTCAACTTTTAGTTGAAAATCCGGTTAAAAAGGTTTTGATAAAGCAAGTGGTGGAAGCCAATCCAATTCTTGCAATCCAAGCCACCACTTGTGTAACAGAGGGTCCAGCAGCAGGTATTTCCTTTCTTTTTGCTAATATTTGGAGATTTTACCTGCTACTGGATCCCTCTATTTTATTTGGGCACTCACGGATCGAGAGAGGACGGGCACACCAGTCTGGCAGTTGCTACCGGGAGTTTGCGGTTTAAATCAGCTTGGCTCAAGAACTGCTTTTTTTTGGGGGTAAGCTGTTATTTTTTTCCTTCCCAGGCCTGCATTGTAAGTAGTTACAGTAACTGCTGTGGAGGGTTGTAGCTGCATGCTATCTAGTAGGGGCATTATTCAGTAACTCGTTCTGGTTGATGTCCTTGAAACACCCTGCATTGTAAGTAGTTACAATAACTGCTGTGGCAGGTTGCAGCTGAACGCTGTCTAGCAGGGGCATTATTCAGTAACTCAGTCTGGCTGATGTCCTAGAAACAGATGATACTAACAAAAAAGGACATCGACCAGTGGCCAGAAAACACATTTGCAACTTAAATATTTAGATTTGTTCCATACTTGATATGCCGCAGGTGACCCACAGCTGCAGTACAAGGTCTTAACGTGCTCCCTTATATGGTAGGCTATGTGACATCACAATGGCAGCAGCTGCCTCCCTCCTGGCTGAAGTGCACAGATAAGCAAAAAGTAAGGAGTCATTACATGCTCCCAACCACCAAAATGTAAAGCTATTGCTTATGTGGATGCATAAACAAAACACCCTGATATTCCGTCCGGCTTTGAGGTCTTTGTGCTTTGTAACTGTTTAATAAATGGTAATCCCCTATTCTTTTGTGTTTTTGAGGGCAGGCTCTGAGGCTTCTGATACTGACAGAAAGCTTAGCTGCTTTCTGTGTGGCCAGCAAACTGCTTAATCAAAATGATTTGAACATCCTCAGAATGTGATGGCAGTCTTCCAGTCCACTTTTTCATAAATCGCAGGTGTTTTTAATATTTGCATTTTATTTGAAATGGTGGAAGAAAGAGTTAATTTTGCAGTAAATTAGTGATCAAAAGCACGAGAATGCAATCAGCAAAACAGTAAGGCTTCTGCTGGCATATTATCGCTCCTTGGAACTTGAGCTTTAAGTAAGGAGTGTGATGTTTCAATCAGTTTGTTAGTGTCCACAAAAGGTGATGGATGCATTGCTTGAGTCACATGTGTCCTGGTAAATAATGTTCCTCTTCTTGGTATTGGTCACAACAGCAATACCATTATCATTCACTGGTGGCATTTAAGTGCACTTGGAAACAATAGTTTTTACCAATTCCTGTTCTGGGATGCTTATGTGAATGTGTTCACAGTTAGAAAATTCATTCTGCAGTTCACAGACTTCTACTATTTCTTCATTGGTTACACTTTCCTATTTTTCTTAATTCTGACATAAGTGAGAAGAAAGTTCTGGTTGTTTCTGTGCATGCATGATGCTATGTCTCTGCCCACTGTCTGCTATAAGCTGGCCTAGATGGAGAAGCTGTTGGTAGCCTTTTTTTGTTGTAATTGAATAGCTCTGAAAGTAAGGAAAGAAATTTGTCTTGAGGAGTGAAAGAGGGTCTTTATTAAGGTTGTAGCTGCAAGGTAGGGTTTTGAGTTATGTCCGAGAGAGAATCCATGGTGGCTAAGTAAAATCTCAGATTACTAACGTTTATTGAGGACTTTGAGTAACATTGGTTGAAGTGGATATTTTTAGTGCTTAGTCATTTAGTGTGTAAGTAACGGGACAGTGATCATTAAATGAGGGAGGATGAGAAGCTATAAAACAAGTATTGTTTTTTGACCTAGAAGAGCATGCCAGTATGAATGTAGGTTGTGACAGGTTGGTTCTGCAGTGAGATGAATATGACTTAGGTCAGGTAAAGTTTCAGCAATGTAGTTTGGGAAGGGGCACTAAGTAGTTTATACTGAAATCCTCCACAATGCTTACCTTTTTGTACTTGGCTGCTACAGATTAATGTTGTACATAAGTAACTGGATTTTTTAACAGAGGATGGGGATGACATGTAAATTACTGCAAGGTGGCTAGGCTGTTATTAGTTGATAACATTTTTTTGTAAGTAAACAGTTTGGATCAGAGTCTGAGGTACAATTTCTGTGATAGTAAAGTGAGATTTATAAAGGAAAGGGTTCCATTTCTTGTTCTTCCTGGTTTGTCACCACATCTGTAATTATAGCCTGTGAAGAAGTGTTGGATGTTGGATTTGTAATTTTAATCCAGAATTCTGAGAGTTTGTTTTAACATTCTTAAAGAAACTAAATGCTATTCATTCATACATTATTCTGGCAGTTGTGCATGCTTCATTTTATTGAACAGGTCACATGGGAGAATGCTACATTTAGGTTGTTGCACATACTAGCAAATTTTAATGAAGGGTCATTTGTTGAAATGTCTCATTTTGGTGATTGTGCATACCTCAATATGTTACTGAAGGGAGTGCATAGGAGAATGTCTCATGCTGGTGCATGTGTATACCTGGACATACTAATGAAGAGGTTGCTTGGGGAAATACTTCATTGTGCATCAGGGAAGTGCTTGTGCATACATGATCAGACTGCTGAAGTGAACACTGGGCAACATAGTTCTCATGCAAATGTTAGCTCTGTCCTTCTTTATCCCTCCTAAAACTGATGACTTCTGAAGAACAGGTTATGAAACTGCCCTAAAGGACAATAATTATAGTTATAGGCTTATTTTACTTCAGAAAATGCTCAGTACGTCACATTATCTTATTCCATTGATATCTCAAGTTAATAATATTAATATTTAAAAGTGTACTTGATTATGTTGAAATGTTGGACTGGTGGATAACAGGAACACTGCTGACAAATATATCCAAACATTCTGACTGTATATTCTGATTTACTCTTTATTTGTACTGAATAATGTCTGGGTGGTATGAGAGGCTTAGTAATTTATTGGTGATTTTTGCAACTGCTCAAGCAGATATTTGGGACCATATTTCTCCGTTTTTTACTTGCGTGTCTCACTGTAGCCAGAGGGATGGTCAGGAGAGATAACATGAATTACTACTTTTTGGACTACTACTTACACGAATCAGCCAGATATTTTTGACATTTCTCCTTGTATTATTCTATTTCTATTCTATTTCTGATTATATTCAGTAGTTGCCTGAGTGAGATAAAGGTCATTACTTACAGACTACTACCAGCATGGAGCTACCATATATTTTGGGCATACTTCCTGGCTTTGTCAGTCGTGTGTGGAATTTAAGTGGGAGGAAGGGATCAGTAATAAATAAGCATTATACTATTTTATTGAATTACTCAGGTCTTTCCCTAACAGATGATAATAAGTCTGTGTTACATAACAGCTGCACAAGGTAGTATAATGAATGCCTACTCAAGAGGTTATGTGCAGCAGTTATCAACTGTGTCTGAGCATGCATAACCTTGCAGTAATGAAATGCAGGTCATTATCACATTAACAATAAGTGCAGTTTAAATATAGCACTAAGTCATTATCACTTTTTAGGTATTATTCTCGACAGCTGTCACTGTTATTCATATAAGTAGAAGTCGTTATCACATTGATGAATGCACAAGCCAGATTTGAGTTTTGGTCTACATGGAGTCATTTCAAGCCACTCCCCACCACTTTC
Organism: Protopterus annectens; assembly: GCF_019279795.1. Classification (NCBI taxonomy): domain Eukaryota; kingdom Metazoa; phylum Chordata; order Ceratodontiformes; family Protopteridae; genus Protopterus; species Protopterus annectens. The sequence goes on from NC_056733.1 coordinate 1,444,880,606, forward strand.
TTTCTGTCATTTTTGCAATTTGTTTGATATACAGTAAATTCCCATTTGTGGTTATATGCTTCATATTTTTGTGAACTACTGCAATTGAACGTGGTATCATAGTAATTTCCTGTATCAAACAGTCACTATATTGGTCCCTTATGTCCATTGCTGAATGAACACATGTAAAGAGAAAAGGTAGACTGCTGACACTGAAGGAGGTCATGAGACAGTGGTATCAGCAGTCCCAGTGGGTAGCCGGCACAGGTATTGGACACATCAGATGCCCTCAAGTGCCACTGAAGTCCCATGACTATCCTGGGTTAATTAGTGGAGTGGCGTTCCTCACCCTGCTTTTTATTTTTAGATGTGTCCTGTCTGTAGCCTCTTGTCAATTTCCACATGTGCAGTATTTCAGCTAAGGCAAGAATGTATCTGTTCACAGTCATTTCTGCCTACTGCCAACCTGATGGTGTGTGCAACAGTGGGAATCATACCTAGACACCATGAATCTTAGGATCATCCTAGATGGCAGCAGGGAACTTGGAGACTGTCTAGCTCAGTTCCGCTGAGCTGCTTTCCTGGATATCCATGGTTTTAAGGATGCCACTCTGATGCCTTCAGCCCCTCCCCCAAAAGGCCACCTGCAAAAACAGAGTCTTGCTACTTCTTTTTCTTTTGTGATGTGCTTTGTCAGTCTCCCGCCACTCTGGTAAAGTAAATGTATGTACATCAGGGCTGGAAATATTCTGTCCTTGATCCCTTATGTCCATTGCTGAATGGACACATGTCAGGGCAGGAAATATTGCACTACTTAGGTTATGAAAATTCTGATTCTTTTCATATTTTGGTAAATAACTTCACTTGGGAGCATGTAATTGAGTTAAGTAATACTTCATTTTGAAGACAGTATCAGTACGTGCAACATGATAAAAGAACTGTGACTGTATGCTGTACACATGTACAAATATCAGTTTTTTTTTAGGAATAGGGTTATGGAAAATATGATATTTTTTCATATTTTACTGAATCACTTTCGTAAGGAAAGATGTCAATGTGCTAAGTAATAGTTCATTTTGAAAACAGTATCAGTACATACAATATGGTAAAACAACTGGGTCTGTATGCTATACACATGTACAGATATCACAGTTTGTTTAGGACTCAGGTTATGGAACTTATGTTTTTTCTTCATATTTTGGTTAATAACTTTGATAGGGAGCATGTAATTGTACCAAGTCATACCTCATTTTGAAGACAGTATCAGTATGTCCAACATGATAAAAGAGCTGTGTCTGTATGCTGTACACGTGTACAGATATCAGTTTTTTAGGATTAAGGTTATGAAAATGATGATATTTTTTTCATATTTTAGTGAATGACTTAGCTAAGGAAAGATGCCAATGTGCTAAGTAATACCTCATTTTGAAGACAGTATTAGTCCTTACAACATGGTAAAAGAAATGTGGCCTTGAACTGTATGCATGTACATATATCACAGTTTGCTTAGGGCTTACATTATGGAAATTGTGAATTTGTTGTCATAGTTTGGTAAATAGCTTTGCAAAGGAAAATATCAATGTGCTAAGTAATACTTCATTTTGAAGACAGTATTAATATTTCCAACATGATAAAATAACTGTGCCTGTAGGTTGTACACATGCACAGATATCAAAGTTTGTTTAGGACTTAGGTTATGGAAATTATTATTTGTTTTTCATAATTTGGTAAATAACTTTGCAAGGAAGCATGTCAATGTGCAAAGTAATACCTCATTTTGAAGACAATGTTAATAGTTCCAATATGGTAAAATAACCATGTCTGTATGTTGTACACATGTACAGATATCAAAGTTTGTTTAGGACTTAGGTTATGGAAATTATGATTTTTTCATATTTTGGTAAATAACTTTGCAAGGGAACATGTCAGTGTGCAAAGTAATACTTCATTTTGAAGACAGCATTACTCATTACAACATGGTAAAATAATGGTGTATGTGTGCTTTATACATGTACAGATATTACACTTTGTTTAGTCTTGTAGGATTATGAAAATTATACATTTCCAATACTTGTCATTATTATGGCCATATATTTGCAAGGAAGCATGGTGATGACACAAATTATGCATAATTCTGAAGCTGACATTGAGCCACACAATTTGTACACTGATATGTAGCCTCTGTCTGTTACAGGTGAAGAGATATTATGCTTTGTTTATTTATCAATTATGAGAAATATAATGTTAATCATATTTCTGTGAATATCTCTGTAAAGGAGCATCGTACAGTAATGGTTAAGGTATCATTTTAAATCTGACATTCATAAAAACAAATTAAATACAAATTGTATGGGTCTATATGGTACATTAACCAAGATATTGTGCTTTGATTTTCAAAAAAAGGTAAAAAATATGCACAATATCAGCATTCCTTGGCAAATATTTAATAATGACTTAGATACGCACTATCAACATTTATGCTGTTGGAAAGGTCTGTGTCTGCTGAACAGCTTTTGCATTTACATTTTTAGTCTAGCTCTTATAGTTAAAGAGTTATGAACATTTGTTTTCTGTATGGTATTACAATTGGATTTTCTGAAAATGAGCTCAGGCTGCACTGTTGTTCCTATGGTGGAAGTAAGGAGCTAGCATTTTCTGAGCTGCTGTGGAGTGAATGAGTTAAACACATACCTTACTTTCCACAAGGATGGCTTCCTGCACCCATCGTCTCTGAATCAATGCTGATAGAGTTTACTTAGTTCCATCAGTGTCTATGTGCCATGCAAACTTTTCACCTTGTCTTTGTATGGCTATTGCCAGGAGCAGCAGATGCAGTGATTTCAGCCTGTTTTACAGACAGATGTATTAAAAAAGCAGCGGCTAATAACAATCTATTTGTGCCTACGTTGTACTCCAGTATTTCCTCCATCAAAAAATAAATAAGTAAGTAAATAAAAAGAGAAAATGGAGACAGCATATATGCTTTAATATCTTGTTGGCTAACTCCACAGGACTGATTGATTAACATGGAATTCAGCTGTGTATGCTGTAATTAGCATCTCTGAAACAAAGATTAGGACACATACAGTTATTGATGTACTCCAATATAAAAAGGCTAATGTGTAGATGGGTAAACTAATGTGAATGAGAATTAGTACATGATTGTAACTCAGATACACATTTCTTCTGATTCACTATATTTTGACTGAGGAGTATTGTATTCCATAAATTATGTATCCAACTTGTAACCTAAATAATGAATATGCTGGAATGTAAATAACAATAAAGGTGAAGTAATTATGTATGCATTTGTTAGATACATACTAATTATATGGCCTTCTTTACTAGCACTGTGAGACTTACAGAGGATGTAGAGTAGGCATAAAGTATAATGCTGTGTGCTAACTATGTACACGTGTTCCATGGGAAGATCTTTGTATAGTGCTATTAACATTTCCCTGTTGTTTGGTTAAAATCATTGTTCCTGACCCTGTTATTTAGTGTTTTTTTTTGAGCGGGGGGATGATGTCCTGCTATGGCACAAACTAGGGTGGACTGTTATGTTTGGTGTGGACAGATGTCAGTATCTGTTAGGTCACAATCAAGAATATGTTACTCTTTTTATTCTCTTAGTTTTGTAATCACTCTGGTTATTTACTGCCCAATACTGAATCTTTAAAGTTTATTCTACTGTTGAATATTGGAATCCTTCCTTGAATTCATTATCTGTACAACAATTTGTACTTATGTGATCATTATATGTGTTATCACTATTTTGTCTTTCAGTAAACAATATGCCCCCTGGATGTAGACCACCATTCTCTGAGGCCAAAAATGAGCTGATTATAGATGTGGTCAGACAACACCATGAAGTCCTGCTGTGAAAAGGGTGGGCAAGAATGGCTGAACATGCAGAACTCCGGGATGACCTTCTCCAAAATATCATCAGGGTGGGCCGACAGATTCATACATATGAACAGGTGCATCGCAGAACTACCGATATGATCCCTGCAACCAGGAGGTATGCAGCTGAAATGGCATGCAAATGTGACATCACCAAGGGTGGGCCTGCAGCAGAAGAAACCCTCAGTACCACAGAAGAATTCCTGGCAAATATTACCACTCAAGAAAGATCCCAGCAGTCCAACAGCCGGTATGTCCTTAACATGGGTTCCACTCCTGTGATTCAAGAGCAGTGACCAGGTAAGCTTTGTTAGATCATGAGTAGGATATGGTTGCATTCACTCTTTAATAGCATATATATTTTTTAATGTATGGAAGGTTTTTGGTGGGGTGTAAGTGAGATAGCTGCAGTGTTCAGGTCTTTTTACTGCCAAAGAAGAATTCCTGGCACACATCTCCACGCAGGGCAGCTTCCAGTAATCCTTGAGACAATATGTTCTAGATATGGGTCCCAGTCCTTCATTACATGTGGAGCTGCCAGGTATGCTTTGTTACATCATCATTAAAATAGTGCTACATTCTGTCATAAGTGTATATAGTTATGTCAAGCTGTATGTGTGTTGGTTGGGTGCATTTCAGATATCTGCTGTTTTATGACACTTTTAAGGTTGTCAGCCACATTCCTGATAAAATATATTTGTCCGTTGATATAGATGAGTAAAAGTCTTAGCCCCTGTTTTACTGCTAAATGTGTGGTGCTGTTGCTCATATGTCTTCCTTTACTTTTCCCAGGACCGTCAGGAATTCACCAGTCAAGGGCTGCAGCAGTTGGTAAGTGGAATAATTTTTTTGTCTGTACTATACATATATATATATATATATATATATATATATATACATATATATATATATATATATACATATATATATATACATATATATATATATATATATATATATATATATATATATATATATATTCCCACATAGCTGCTATACTGTCCTCTCAGGTCTGCTGTATGGTGTATGTATTGCAGTACTATCTGCATACCTATCCACTGCACAGATTTTTGATGAATGTCAAGATTTTGTACTTATCTTTCTGGCCCATATTTAAGATCATCGTAATTGACTGGTAGATTACTGACAAGTCATTAATGATAGCAAACGTTAAATAATATGACACAGATCTCGCATTCAAACTACATACCCTTCAGATATGTCATGTTGAAGCAAAACCTGTTATTCCATCAGCTGTATAGGTTTGTAGGAGCATGTTATGTCACATTTGTCCTTATTCCTGAGCCTTTGAACAACCACTGTTTATGGCTTTGTCCACACTTACAGCTGTAAGTGGTTGATAGGTTTAAATGTCTGTAATAGTGACTGCAGTGTAAATTCCTTAACATATATTGTAGCATAGCGTGCAGGTATTAATGTCATCCTGTTTTTCTTTTTTCACAAGTGAACATGGAAGATGTTCTGTGCCCCATGTGCCACCTGATGTCAGTGTCTTGTTATGGCTAGGCTTCTATAGGCCCTAAGGCCAATAGCCTAGTACCAACCTATGAACCTAGGAACAGTAATATAGTATAATGTTTTTTTTTTTTTCATGTACATCACCATAGGTTCAGAAGTTCATAGGCTGTGACAAGGGTATTGGCCTGCTGGTGTTTAGAAGCATAGCTGATACATCACAATATAATATGCAATGTCAGATATAACGCATGGCCATGATTCTTAAAGAAAGGACCACCCATGTTCAGGATAGAATCAGCAATGATCCATGGCAGATAACATTTTCACATCAAGTCAGCCAGCCTGTTCTCAGACAGAGTAAAGGATGTGCTCTGCTTGGCATGGATTGGATGCCTAATGCATGAGGGACAACCTTTGAGACATGTATGTGTCTCTCCAGCAGGTCCTATGCATATCATACTATACACTGACGTCCCTAGAGCAGGTGACAGTGTCCCCATATGACTTAAAGATGTGGAACATATTCATCCCATTTGGGCCACAGACAGTCATGTAATTCATACATATTCTGCCTCAAAGCTATATATATATGATACTGCATACAGTAACAGCTACTTCATTCTGCCCACAGAAGACACATGTTGGAGACCCTTGGATGTTTTATTACTCAGATATGTCTGAGGTCTGTGATCTTGCTGCAGGTGTCTGGGACACTACATATCAGAGAGAGGATTATAGTCATTAATAGGGCTGATGATGGATGAGTATAGGAGATTGATAACATCAATTGTTCTTGATGTAATGTCTTTACTAATCGGATGTAAGATGTAGAATGCCTTCCTCCCCACAGTACATACAGTTTGCAGTCATGTGTTCCAAGGTATACTGATGCAGAATTTGGGAATACTGTTCTCTGTTTTATTTTTAATAAGCAGGAAGATTTCTTTACACAAGGTATAGTGATGTATGTTTATGCAGTTGTTACAACACCCATGGATTTGTCAGCAGTCATTAGTGGCACAAAGATGTTTTGTCACACATCCTCTGTTTTTTTTTTTTTGAACTGTTGATAAGTATATGACAAACAAGAGGAGAGACAGCACTGGCACATCTGTTACCATGAGGTAAGGTCTCCCACTTTGACTGAGTGCTGTTGGTCTGTGATCCCATTTGCAACCCACCTGATAACACAAGGTGTAATACTCACCTTGATTAGTTTCTCATTCAAGATAAATTCTGGATTGTGTTGAAGGGATAGGCCAAGTCAAGATAGGATGAGTGCATAGCTTTGTCTATGTCTCTGCTCACAGTCTTGATTTCCCACAGGTTTTGCAGGCACAAGATACACTTGAGAACAGCTAACTGGAACAATTCTACTGACTGGAGGTCACCTATGTCATTTTGTCTGAGGGGCATGCAGATTGTTTCTATTGTTTTACAGCAAAGGCTGAATACACTTATGGGGCTATAATTCAAGTTGTATGTTGCCTATCCTCCATTGTGTGGGTGGGAAATGGTCTCTTTATTCCATTTATTGTGAACAACAGCAGTATATGGTGTCTAGTGAAGTAGTTCACTGTTGCAGCACATGACGAACACAGCCTGGAATGTCATCTGGTCCCATGTAGATTGTGCTCCTGGTTTTGGAGAGAGCAGTGATAACTTGTTGTTTGTAGATACCACAGTTTGGAGGTGTGATGCATAAATATAGTAAGCCTGGTGTTTTGAGAGGGGACACTTTACAGCCACCTGTGTCTGCTAGCTGGTTTGAAATTTACAGTGTGTCAATGTGTACAATGCCATCCAGAATTAGTTCAAAATATATCTGAGTGACATGTATCAGTTTGCAGATGTAAGTGAAGACAGGCTTATGATTATCCCTGGATATGGGTCATAAATTATTAGCAGAGTTGCTATATGAGGCTTTTTCAAGGTGTCTCATTGGTTTGGGTGCACTGAGGTGAGTGGCCTTCCAGGACTGTTTTGTACATGTTGTACTTGTAAACAGCAGCTTCTTTCACTTACTATAGAATATAGTAATGACAGACATCCACCAGTATGGTTTGTATTTCACGGCTTGTCTTTGAGCATATCAGGCACGGCTGTGTGTATACATTTGTATAGATGTGTAGACAGGGCATCAGGATGTAACTTACTACAGCTGTCAATGTGCTTTGAGGAAACCTGAGCTTGGATGTTGATTATACCATCCCTTCGGAGGGTGTAGTTACCTTGGATGATGTTTTTGAACCTGAGTCCTCCTTTAGGAAGTTCAGAAGGCATTCCAAATATTCTACACATACTATTTTATGGCTGGATTAACAGTGCAGGCACTACACATGTGCCATTACATTGCTTATTCATATGGTCGAGTAACAGGTCTGACATATTGTATTACAGAATCTTGTGGGGTGGTGCACTATTTATTCCATGGCATTTTAGTTTGTAAAATCCAGTAATGTTTGTGCAAGTGAGTTTGTCTTCCTCTAATTATCCAGGTGAGGCATTATAAGCACTGGGTAAAAAAAATCACATTGGCTTGCAGGAGAAACAGAGGGACACTGATAAGTGAGGATGATATGTTTGAACCTGGTATTTGCAGGGAGAATGCAAAAAGGAGGGGGATATGTGATCTGAGTGCCATTTTCTGGGGGGCAACCTATGGGGTCGACATTAGGAGGTTCTTTATAAGGTCGATCTATAGTTCTGTAATTGATCGGTAAGTGGTTTAATTGCTGCTTGTTATGTAACAGAAGGTATGACAGCTGGTTAGAGTTGTTGAGGATCTGCTCTGTTACACAGCAGCAGCTGATTGCATTGAGAAATAAATACATTGGCATTTCGGTATGCATGAGGGCAAAGTGTTAAGGCCTCTGCACATAAACCAAAACAGAGCAGGTAATACAAGGAAACACTGCTAAAGGGAAGACTGTGTCCAGAAGCACTAACCTTCATATAGATATTCCTACTGTACACCCCTATCACAAGTGTACAGGTTGGAGTTTTCCAAAAACATATGTCATCCTAATTTTCCTATTCATTTGGCTACTACCATCATGGGTCAACACAGCACAACATCTGCTTCCCATTCCTCCTTTCCTTTGTATCTTATTCTATCACACTAACCACCAGCATATCCTCGGTCACCACATCCATGTACCTTATCTTAGGCTTTGCTCTTTTCTTCTTACCTGCCATCTCCATCCTTAGCATCTGTCTCCAAATATACCCAGCATCCCTCCTAAGCACATATCTAAAGCAATGCAATCTCACCTCTCTAGCCTTGTTTCCAAGCTGTACAACCTGAGCTGGCATTGTAATATACTGATTACTAATCCTGTCCATCCTCAGCACACCCAATGCACATCCTAAAATTTGGAACTTTGACAGCTGCTGTCATGGCTCCTGTATTTTTGTCATTAACACCATCTCCAAACCATATAACATAGCTGTTCTCACTACAATCTTGTAGACCTTCCCTTTCAGTGTTACTGGTACCCATCTGTCACCAATCACTCCTGACACTCTTCTACACTCACTCCACCCTGCATGCACTGTCTTCTTCACCTCTCTTCCACACTTACCATCTGTTACTCTAAACTTTTGATCCCAAGTATTTAAAAACATACACCTTCGCCAACTCTACTTCCTGCAGTTTCAGTATTCTTCTATCCTCCCTGTCATTCACACACACCTATTCTGTCTTAGTCCTTATGCCCTTAATTACTCTTCTCTGTATACCATAACTCCACCTCTCCAAGTTTTGTTAAACATATCCCATACTGTCAATACAGATCACAATATTATTCACAAACATCATAGTCCATGGGGACTCCTGTGTGATCTCATGATTCAACCTGTCCATCACCATTACAAAGAGATGTCATGATGCTTGTGCATACAATAAAATGAATATCACTGTTATCTGTTTTATATTGGATGAAGTGACATCTACCTGTCTGCCAGGCCAGTGTGTGCCCATGGCCTGTTGTGATGAATACATATCTAATAATCTGATATAGTTGACGACAGCAGCAATATCTGCCAAAGACATGACAACACTGTACCATAGGCTCTGTATAACATCCACCAGAATCTCTCTCACACACACACACACACACACACACACACACACACACACACACGCACACACACACACACACACACACACACACACACACACACACACACACACACACACACACACACCAAGTTGACTGCAGTGAGATTCAAACCCCTACCTATCTAAGTTTACAGACTAGAGAAGACAGTACGTAATACATGTGCCACAGTACAAGTCTGGCTTTAGTATGAGTGCAGGTGATCTTCTAGAAGATGACATTAGCAGGCCATATAGGGGACAAGAGGTTGGAGGACTGCTGGACATGGATGGTTTTGCAAGCCCAAAAACACTGCAAAAAACATGCCATTTGACAAGGCAGTGTTGGATACACACTCCCACACTTCTTTATGGAGATGGACACAAACAGCAAGTTGACTGCTAGGAGAACTGAACCTCTACCTATCTAAGTTTACAGACTAGAGAAGACAGTACTTTATGCACCTGCTACAACACAAGTCAAGTTTAAGAGGACTGCAGGTGATCTTATAGTAGATGACATCAGCAGGCCCTGTGGGGGACAAGAGGTTGCAGAACTGCTAGACATGAATGGTTTTACAAGCACAAAAACAGTGCAAAAACTATGCCATTTAATCCAACACAGCCTCACTCTTCTTTATGGAGACACACCCATACACTACTGCTGTAAGAACCAAACCCCTACCCATCTAAATTTACAGACTAGAGAACACAGTACTTAATGCACATGCTATGGCACAAGTCTGACTTTAACAGGACTGCAGGTGATCTTATAGTAGATGACATTATCAATGGATATAGGGAACACCAGCTTGGGAGGCCTGCATAGCCACATCACTCCTTAGTTTCCCTTAGTAATTTGTGGGTATATTGATCGTGTCTAAATAACTAAATGTGTCTGTAATTTTTCTTTGTGGAGCGTTTCTCCCGGGGCCTCTGCTGAAAAAGGGCTTTTTCAGCTCAGTCAGACACCCCCGGTTAACAAATGTAAAATAAAATAAAATAAATAAATAAATAGTTTCATCTGAAGCTAGTACACTAACAGTAGGATACTGTTTAGAAGCCATAGCTGTGTAAAAGTACAAGTCCCTTATTGAGCATATTTGGATGTTTGATTTTGGCAGTGCAAGCCTGTGAGCACAACTATACGGCCATGTCCTTGAATCAGCATATGAGGGAGCACACAACATTATATATTACACCTCTGTTTTCTGTTAGATGGATGTGTTGTAGAATTAAGGAGATCCCATGGTTATACTGATTGTTGTTGAGGTTGGTTGTGAAGAAACACATGGATGGTTATTTAGTTTCTTTAGAGATAGGTATACTTGCTCTAGGTTTGCAATGCTTCCACATGTAGTCTTGGGTCACACAAAGCATCTGGGAAATATAGAACAGTAAGAACAGAGATCTATGCATGTTATATAATAGTTAGCATACCTCTCAACCTCTCAACCTCTCAGAGCAAGAAATCTGCAGAAAGCCCTAATAAAGTGCATAATAATAGGGTCAGTGTTTAAATATTGGCCTTACAAACCTAGAATGTTAATGGGATAACAGGTTTTGCATTAGCATGATTTTTCAGAAGGGTATGACATCCACAAATTAAATCCAGGTGTTTATTTTTTTACGTCATTCTCAGTGATTTCACAATACTTTTGTAGAAACCAACATTTTATGGGGAACACACTATAAATATTATGTAAACTTATGGACATTTTCCATAAATCAGGACAGTTGAGAGCTATGATAGGCATAGCAAAAATGCAATGATTAGTGTGCTAAGTGTACATGCATGCACATTTACCTCTTTTACCTGTTTGCATGTAGGTAAGCAGTCCAAAAATGCAAGATGCATTACTGGCATCCAGCCTTCCTGTTATGTACTCTGTACATACTACTGCAGCCCACTCCTATCACTACTCCAGGCCATGATTTCACAATTACTACATGCAATAATTGAATGTATCTGGTGTCTGCTATTGCCATTGTGACATACTCTTACCTACTGATTTCATTTTTCTGCAGTTTGCAGTTTTACACCTTGTGCAAAATATTTGAGCATTGTTAAAATTGTTTTCAGCTCACAATACATTGTGCAAATGTGTACTAAAAATATACAGATTTAAGACATTTATGGGACATAGAGTTACAGTGTGTAAAGAAAACTAACTATTGCAAAACCAACTCCTAAACTTCAACTTACATCAAGATTTGAACCCTCAATGCCATTAAAGCTTCATCAAGCAGGGTGGCTGCCTTAGTCCTTTTGGCCACAAAAGCAGCTTTCTAGAGATGCAGTCATTCCTTGCACAACCACCTTCATACAATGTACTCTGTTATCAAATCATGCACTGTATATCATAATTATGACTACAAATATACATCTCTCTGTCTTACAATTCTGTTTTTGTGGGTGGCGGAAAATAACATTTACCATTAGGATACAAACTAGTATGACGTCAGAAACTGCAATGAGCTAAAATCACCTCCTAACTTCTCTCTTGCATGATGTAAGATTATTCAGCTGTGATTGGACTGTGTGAGTGTCAATGCATAAACATTACATATCGTAACACTGCGGTAATATAAGTGTTTACTCACATGTTAAGTTAAGTTATCAACAAAAGCACCACTATATATTTGCATACTGTAACACAGTAAGACATATATAAGGTTATGTCATAATAGTCTTCAACAATACAGTCTATGTTCAGGCCTTAGCTTGTAAATGCTGCAGTTGACACAGTATTAGTTCAGGGCTGAATTTGTCTGATGCAGTACACAGCCAATACATGTATAGATAATGGTTGTGTGATTTCCCTGGCATAAATTTTAATATATGTATGTGAGGAGGAGGAAGGCATTAGACCCTAGGTGATCAGTGAATGTGCTATGTTGCCTCTTAGCCAAAGCAAGGGGTTACTGAACATCCCAACTCTGCCTACAGAAACAGCAGCTGGGGGATTCTCTTCCGAGTCCTCCTGTGACTGTAGTGACCTATGCATTGGTGGGGGGGGGGGTGCATGTCCCTTCCCTTTGCTGATCCTGCTGCAGCTGTTTCCGCAGGATCAGTTTGTGCAGCATAGCACATACTGTGAATATTTGTGTATTTGTGCATGGAGTATACTGCAAGGCTCTACCAGATATATCTAGGCACTGGAACCATGACTTCAGAGGCCCAAACACACACTCTATGATGTTCCTAGACTGTGTGTGTGCTTCATTATGGTGACCTTCCATGGGTGTGTGTGCATTTCTGATGGATATCATCATCCATGGTTCCAGGGCATAGCCAGTATTCCCCAGTAAATGGCTCTGTGTGACATCCCCCCTGCAGCAAATATCTGGTACAGCTTTGCTGTGTGCCAGATATGGGAGTTGTGATAACTGCCAGGGTTGCCAGCATACACATTCATGATGATCCTTGGGGCATTGCACATGACTTGCTAGTTGATGTAGTGGTATCACTTGCATTTAATGTAGATTCTACCCTGCTCACCAGGTGGTGCCTTATGTGTACATGAGTGCAATCTACGGCACCCAGTACTTCAGGGTAGTGTGCTACACAACAGAAATGTTGCATATTGTTGGTCCTCTCCTTAGCAGTATGGGAAAAATATATGTGTTCACTGACATGTATAAGCATAGCATCCAGGAACTGGTGGAGGATCCTGAATGCTGATGCCTGTGACACCCTACTCATGTCCCCAATTGGTCTTTGAAAAGTACCTGTAACTAGTATCCTAAAGGCTAAACATGCCTTAGTTTCCACTGGGATGGGTTCCCCTTGGTTAGCTCTGGCTCTGCGTTGAGGTCAGCAGACCTCACAGAGTTCTTGTAATGTGTCCCTGTCCACCCTGTAGTGCTCTACAATCTCAAGATCATGTAGCACCTGGAAGGTTACCCTGGGCCTAAATACTCTTCTCCTTCTAGGCCTATTGTCATCAGCACCAGCAGCATTGACTTCAGTATCGAGCACATACATATGTAGAATGGTTTACCTTTGAAATGTTGAAAAGCATGTTGTCGATCAGCCCATTGGGTGAACCAAAATTCTGAATTCTGGATGTCGAACGTCATGGAAATGTGAAACTCAGCAAATCAAACAGCAGATTCACTGAATTTGGAACTCCAACGTCAAAGACACAATGTAATTCAGGGGGCAAGCCCCCCTGCACCCCCCCCATGTGGGGGCTGCTCCCCCCACACCCCCCTACTTTAATATTCTAACTCCAAGATCGCACTACAGTGGGGAAAGGGTCAATTCCCAATCCCCACTATAGTCCAATCCACACACAAAATGCCAAATCTGCAATGTGCGAATGTCACTGTGCACATTCGATGCATTTCTTTTCGTCTATATGAAAACTGGAAAACGTCCTTTCGCACAATCCAGTTTCACATATGTGCACTATGCATATATAAAGATAAACCATGTAGAATAGCTACAGGAGACCCTAGGATTATGTTAGTTAAAAGTTCCAAGTCTCTATTCCAATGTTGTTGAAGTATCGAGGGAAAATCAGAATGTAAGCTGCATGCATCCTTTATACAGTTCTTGATTAAGATCACCATGCAGTATTGGATAATTCAAATGGCATTCACCTGCTCAGCAAATAATTAACAGGATTTAAAACTCTTACTGCAGTGCTCAGTAATGAGCTCTTTGCACCGACATGCAGCAGAGTGCAGCTTTGCATGCTGACAGGGGTACTCTAGCAAAGGCTTCTAACTAGAGGAAATTAGTAGAGCCCAGCCCCATTTACCTTGATTGCATGATGTCCAGAAGGTCTCAACATATTGACTGAATGCATCCGGTTTCTATTTTTGACTGTCTAGCTCATGTCTGGTATATGAGTTGTCTGCTAACACAATTAAGGAATGCATAACAATTGCCATTTAAGCAAAGCAGTGCCCCGTGCACACAAGCAAACAACACCCCATAAAATAACAAGAAAGTTACCTGACACACCTCCCGATGTCATCAGCAGCCATGGAAAGCATAAACACCATGTAGGAGCCTACAGGGAGTGTACAACCCTACATAGTTCCTGTTTTTTGTGATTCAACAAATATATCACTTTTTTATATCAGTTGCATAATAGCCATGCTGGCAGCCTGGATAGTAGCCATGTAAGCTGGGCAACAGTACTGGAGCATGGAGTTAAAGAGGCAATGCAGGGTATTACTGTGCCTGTTGTAGAAATACAGCATACCCATCTTTTAAATAACATTTTTATTATTCATTTTCAAGCATTTTGCATGTAGGGGCACACTGCACAAAATTGTGGAAAAATATAAATGATAAAATGTATAGTGATCTGATATACCACCCAGATACTTTTGGATATCCTCAGGTGTTGCATGCATGTTTTTAGCTTTCCATGGTCATTCTGTCCATATTTCATAACTTCAACATGCCCTGGCCTCTGTGTAGGCTCCTGTACATGGAAATCTTCTGCATACACTTCCAACAAGGACATGGAGCCTACACAGTTGTGTATAGGGTTGTTGGATGACTCTACCATGTTGGTTTGCTTCATTACCATAAATTTCAGCTACTTATACTAAAATTTGCATTCCAGGAAATTTTCCATTGATGTGAGTGAATGCACATGATTGCGAGCTGCTATGCAGAGTTTACTGAACCTGAAACTCGCTGCATCCGTATTTTCATCACACTGCAATCAAACATGAAAAAAATGACTGTGTAAGCTTTATTGAATTTGCATCTACATGTTTTTGAGATTTTGTGTTAATATATTTTAAACCATAGGGTGCTTTACTGACTTTTTCATTAACTGGCCCCTAACACTTACTCCTTTGGACTTTTCTGCCCTAACTTGTAAATACTCCATTTAACTCCTCATCTTATTTTCTGGTGCTCTTTCCTAGTTAAAAGCATCATTCTGTTCCATTTAATTGTATAGGTAACTCTTGCTATCCTTTGCAAATAGTGCTTTAGGTTGTTTGTTGTTCTAATTAAATGTTTTTTTTCAATGCTACGCATAGAAACTTTTTAGTCTATTTCCTATCTGGATGGATTTATAACACTAGAGGCCTTGTTTTATATTGGTTAATTCAGATTTATAGTAGTTTCATATGTGTGCCTGTATTTGTTTTGGAAATGGAAGTTACGTACTTTACATATTTCTGTATGATTATATTGTAACTGACAAATGGCATTGGTAGTAGCTAACAAGGGTATTTTATTACCCCATGACCAGGTCAACATCTCATGACAAACAAATAAGTAAATAAATAAATAAATAAAATACACCAAAGGTAAACATAGTGATGCAAAGGAAATGAGACAAACTGTGCTGAGCCAAGCAAGAGCAAAATACAATATTTTCTGAAAGGGCAAAACCCCTTTTATTCTTCTCTGCATAGCTTTGCCTCTATAACCAACTTATTGAAATATATTAACTCTGTGGCTGCACAAGTGTGGGGCAAAAAGCCTGATTTAATTTATGACAGTACAGGCAGTAGTCACATTAAATGTCATATTTAGGAAATGAAATTGAAAATACTTCTCACCTTCAGTGAATGAATACTGAGGATATAACAGTGAACCAGCAAGTTGGAAAACACATGCAAAATAACCATGTTATATATATATATATATATATATATATATATATATATATATTTTTTTTTTTTTTATAGGTAAAGATATATATCTAAACACCTAAAAGTTGACTTCTCTAACATCGAAAAAAAAAAAAAAAACAATGACACATCATTGTACATGCTCCAAAACATACCCTCAGGACATGCAACAGTAACAGAATGTTTTTGTAGTGGCAAACCCGTTTCGTCCCATAGTGAGGTGCTATACCATCATACCCCCTGCTAAATATAAATACTAACTTTTGAGTTAACACAATACCTCAGAAAATGCATGTTCCCCAGTCCAAGAGGATTGTGCATACATACACATCTGTTGAATATCTGCTATGTCGACCAAAGTGTGTCATCAAAATAGATGTTAATTTAAATGACTATCAACTTAATTAAGTATTCATACATATACATAGACAAACACACACACACCTAACACCTGCACACATACACACAAATATATATATATATATATATATATATATATATATATATATATATATATATATATATATGGGTCCCCTTCACATTGCCGACACTTCAAAATGCTGAATTTCATATGGCCAAGACCATATGATCGACATTTGAAATGCTGACAATGTGGAACTGGCATCTCTGTACAGTGTGGAGAGGAAAGATTTCCATTCCTGCACTGTAGTGCGATCTCAGAGTTGGTATATTTAAGTTACAGAGGGTGTGCGGGGCTGAACCCCCCCCCATGGGGGGTGGAGGGGGGGCTTGTCCCCCTTTTAGCAGTGTTTAGGTAAGTGTTTTTTACTTTAGTATTTCATATGTTCGACATTTCAAATGTCGATCTTATGATCTCGGCCATATGAAATTCGGCATTTTGAAGTGTCAAACATATGAAGTAGATCCATTTTTATATATATATATATATATATATATATATATATATGTAGAGATATATAAACCTTGAATTCTGTAACAGGACAGACTCCTTCAGAGTTTATTGACATTTATTTTTTAAATTAAGGTTTGTATCTCTACAGCAATCCAAAACTTCAAATGATATGTGAAGTCACGTGAAAAAGTTTAGAATGAACTATGCTAAAAGAGAAAAAAAATGACACATAGATTTGAAACTATGTAACAGTTCTTTTAAAATAGTTGAGATCTCCAAACTGGAAGGTTGTGTGATTGCAGCTAATAATTAGCTAATAATACTTGACATATAATAAGAAAACATTGTTCACTTTATGAAAAATATTTCTATTCCACTATTAATTTTAATATCTTCTTTATTCTATTCAGGCACTTTGGAGCATACCATCCTGATAAACAATAATCAGAAGCACAAACCAATTCTAACGGTAGCCCTTCCTACAACACACACAAGTATATACATACATACACATATGCACCATTTCGCCTACTCATATCATTAGGATACAAATGATACATTTCAGAGAAAAAATAAAAGATCCATGCCTTAGAAGACACCACAACTATGAACTGAAATGGAACATCTAGCTAGTAATGAGCTAACTTCTACAGGACAGATAATTGTAGAGATAAGCTTTAAATTTTCTCAACTTTCTGAAATGCAGCTTTCTAAATTTAATTTCTACAAATGTGTGACTAGCACAGTTAAAAGAAATCTTACTAGAAAAAAATGCATTTGATATGGGCTGTGTTCTTTTAAAATACTGAGCCACTGCGGATTTTCAACAAGAAACAGTGTACCAGATAATATTCAAATTATGTTATACCCATGCAACTGCATATTATGGCATGTTTATTATTTTAATATAGCTGAGCATTTTAACCATCTCAGTGCTGAAAAGTTTAAAGTAAGGGGACTGCTGAAGGGGTTTTAAGACTGAAAGTTAAGACCTAAGGAAGTAATTTATTTTGGTTTTAATAATAAAATGCTTGCATGTGATGTCCAACCTTATGCTTGAAGAAAAGTTATTCTCACAGCCAATGCAGTATTGTTAGTGAGCACACATTGAGCCAGAAACCATCTTTAATTGTATTCAGCAGCACACACATGATTTAGTTTGAGTACTTCAAGAAGTACACACAATTGCTATTTGGAGGGCCAACAACAAACATAAAAAAAAATCACTGCTTGTTGAGTTGTTAAGAATCAAGTGATGGCAAGTCAACAACTGACACTTGCAACAGGGAAATTAAAAAAAAAAAATACCCAATGAATAATAACTTATGTCTATTTTCTAATACATTGATTTGTCAGTGCTATAACAGTTCTTAGGTAGCTGTTGTTGCTCCATAAAGAGCAATGTAAAATTCTAAAATAGCATTCTGGAACAAACTAGCATATAGAAATCTTTTAGCTGTACTTTAAGTTAGCACCTATAACTGAAATGCAGTGCATGGAGTACCGGAATTATGCTCTTTATCTGAGGAAAAAAGACATACCTTTTCTGATGAATGAATATACAGAAATGCTGCAGGTACTATGATCAGATATGTACAATATAGGATGACCTGAATCATCAGGTATGGAGGGTTAAGTGGTAGTGGTATTAGTATGGTGTCATGATTTATGACTGCATGATGTAGATAGTGGAACTTATCATTCCGTAATGCAATGATTGACCGTGGGCTATTCCAGGATAGCTCAGTAGCTGTTTTTTTTTCTGTGGCCTAGACTTATTACTGAGTATGCTTCACTGGCAAATTTTATATAACTAGCTAAATAAAAGTCAGATAGCTGAAATCTAGAAAAATAAAAAGCATAATAATCAAGAAATAAAAATGATAGGGTGGGAGTTGTAAAGTATTTATCTATGAGTACTAAAGTTAGACCATAAAGTGAAGCACTGTATGAGTGATAAAGTAAATGTGACCTCCTGACCAGGTACTGAATTGGGGAACATACAGTATGAAGTTCTACTGTTTAGATTCTGGTGATACTTGTGTGCATTCCTTCTGTGATCTGTAGGGTTTAGAAGAAGAAAAAAAGATCTGCTGCCTTTTGAAGCTTGTCCAACATAACTAATTATTTGGCTTAATTCCTTCTTTTTGTAATAGTTGCTATTTCAACACAATACGCTACTCTCAGTAGGTGTACATTGATGTTATTTTTCAGCTATGTTACACCTCTTATAGGATTTGCAAACATAAACCATGGAAGGAAATGAGAAAAGCCTTCAGATCGTCTTTTGTTTCTCAAATTAGGACAAAGAACTAATCAAAGAAGAATCAAGATCAAATAAAAAAAAAATACAAAAAATAAATACTAAAAAGAACTACCTTTTCCCTTTATAACAAATGTTAAATGAGATGAAGCAGTAAGAGAAGAAAACAATTATGTAAAATTAAGTAAGCTAGAGACTGGCCCTTGTAACATATCATTAAATAAATAATTAAAGACATATGCTTTTATTTTATAATTCTTTTGAATCTAAGAAGCAGAAAGAGACTGAGAAATAAGAAAGGGAAAAATAAGTCACTTTAATGGAAAATGTATACACAATTGTGTTATTATCTACAAACCCCTTCATTTAATTTGTGATCCATATTACATGTGCCTGGTTTACATAAGAATTTAGAAGTCTATAGTCTTTTCTGACAATTTTATCAGAACAGATGATTAAAGATTTCTATATTTATTTACCTCCTAGATATAATTAACATGTGGATTTAAAATGGAAATTGATGGATTTGAAAAGTGTGAAATGCATTTTTGATGAAGATTTTTAGTTTTCCCTAAGGTGCAGAAAATGTTGCTAATTTATTGACAGTTATAAATAAGCAGCAGTCTGGAGTATGACACTGGAACTGACACTTCTTTTTTTTACTATTACAGGGGTATGAAACAAGTATTAACTGATGTATGCACATGCATAGGTATGAATAAGCTTATGCCCTGTACATATATTATTCTTAGAAACCAGTTTTAAATAGATACTGCAGTCTTACCAGTAATTCTGTCACCTTGTTGATATAATGGATGGAAGTCTGGAACTATAGTATTGAAGGAATGCAACCCTTTAAGAATTAGTAAACACAAATTCATTTTTGGTATTCAAGACATTAATTACTACAACAGAACATAACGTGCAACAGTTTAATTTAAAAATAAAATAAAACAAACGTGGCCACATGCTTAAAATAGTTAAATTGTTAAAAAAATTATAAGAGTAAGAAACAACAAGACTATTTTTATCACTTCTTATTTGTCTATATTCCATCTTTGGACAGGAGATGCTAACAAAGATGCTTACTGACATCTGATTAAGAACTCTTCAGAGTATAGGTATTATGTATGGGATTCATTACTCTTTTATGTACTTTTTATAAATAATTAGATTATACAGGTTAATTAAACTTCACATTTTCTACCATGAACAAAAGAACTTCAAAATGCATAGCACAGACAAGCAAATACGACTGCAATGAGTTATGCATTCAGCTTAAGAAAAAGAACATAACTGACTGATAAAGTAAATCTAACATTATCTGGGAGTAGAGTGATTATCTGAAAAACATGCACATGGCAAATACACCAGTACAATGCTAAACTACAAAACTTAGTAGTTATTATATTGTAGCAGTAAACTTACTCATACATGCAGAGCCATAGTACAGTATAAGGTAATTTGTAAAGGAAACGGCTGCATTAATATGCAGGCAATTGCACCATAAAGTTATGTTTCCATCCAATGATAAATATATTGTGGGAGAGAAACTTTCCAAATTTAAAATGAATCAGAAGTTTTGCACATGTAAATCATTAAATAAAGACATAAAGTTTTTAGGCAGGCAAAGAGGATGAGAGCTTAGTTATTCTCCAGGATGATGCAGCAGAAATATCTTAGTGATATTTAATAGCTGAGGAAAAATTCAATGTCCATATATAGTAGATACAGCATACTGTTAATAGATCTGGGATAACAAAACAGTTAACTTAAAGTTTCTAGAGGTGGACATCATTAATAATGTGTATCTTGATTACATTTGTGTACAATGCAGTTTTAATGAGACATATTCCCATGCATTGAGCTGAGTTGTAAAAATGAATACTTCAGCAGATATTGAAAGCATGCCAATGGGGGAGATACGATTTAGGAATGTTTGGGCTAAGTGTTTTCTACAGTGTTATTCTTGGTGTTTTGATTAGTGTCAGAAAGAAAGGACAAAGAGGTGTATAATGTTATAAGGCTGTGCATGACATTACGATTGATAATTAACACTGAATAATGTTAGAATATAATCTGTGGAACAGATATTACCTTAGTCCATGGTATGGTGACCCCATACCTAGTAATAAAAGTAGAGGTTGTGGTGCAACTAGCCTCAATGCTGTGTGCATTTTTATTTTGATGACATATCTGAATGGACATTCACATAGTGAATAGGTAAGAATAAGTGCCTGAAGGTTTTGGGTTTAGTTGTTATTTGCTGAAATTTCTTATTAGACAATGTGTGTTTTCACTGAAAACATGGTTTTATGTGATACTTCAAAATATGTGTGAGCTGGTGGACAGTCCCTAAACCAAAATGTCTAGAGTCTACCTTAGCAGAGACATTTGACAATATAAACAAATAACAATTAAGTGCATTAATCTAGCAAAGCTGTTATACATACAACCAGAGACAGCAATGGGGATCGATCGAAAAAATATTGGTTATAAGATAGGTTTAAACAACTCATTTATAGTAATTCACATGTTATTCCATTTAACATTGCTACTTACAAACAAGACCACATTGCATAGAAGATAACCACATACATAGTTCACTCCTACATTATACCCAGATAAATTAATACTGATAATTATTGGCTTTGTGAAAAGGATGACAGCACATTTTCTGATGTCAATAGTCACAAAATGCTATTATATAAATCAAAAGTAATAAAGTAGGAACATGATAATTGCAATTATCAAAGGCACTGCTGACTCCTGTCTGTTAAGACAACTGAGATTCAAAGTGGGAAAATTGTAAGGGCCTTTACTTACAGAGCTACCTGCTTTATTTTTCTAAAAAGTCTTGTGGCTTGGCAGTTAAAACAGCTGCTTCGTATCATAAGGGCTGCAGGATCAGTCCTGACTTCTGGTCTCCAACTTAGCAGAGTATGCATGTCCTTGCTATGTCTGTATAGGATTTCTCTGGTCAGTCTGGTTTACTCCCACATTCCAAAAACATGACCCTGGGCATAGAAGCAAGGCCTTGGCTATAAAGGGTTCATGATGACCAATTTGGTAATACAGACAAGAGTCAAGTAAATTAAAATTTATTTGCATAATAGCAAAATGACAGAATGTATCAACAACTTGCATGCCAGCCCTGCGACTCTGGTGCTTAATGTTACTGAAAATAAATTCTTACCTAAAATTTTATACAGTGGCTTCTGTAACTAATATGACAAAATTAAGAATGCAGAATATGCTTAAAGTATTTCAGAAGTTAGCTTAATCTAGACAAACCTGACAACTAAAACTAGCAATCTAGTATAACAACAAAGCAGAGTATTAGACTGCAAACTTCCACAACAGGTTGATGTTTGCAATTATCACAAGCACAAGGCTTGGCCATGAGAAATGCAGTTGCCTCATTCTCTCATCAAAATCTTCCTTAAAATAATTTCTGGTTCAATTTGACTTTTCCATCAAAACAAACATTTTGAAGTAAACGTAAACAGACAGATATATATGCATGTATAATAGTGGACACTACAGACCCAGAGCAAAACAGTACAATCTGTGGCTGAGGCAATAAAATGATCGACCATTATGAAAAGTGAACATAATGTTACTTATGTGGTTCTAAGTGAGGCATCAGAGGTTGGACTATTAAGAAATATAATGTATATTGGTAGCCTGAGGAGCAGGTCATCAGAGGGGAAAATATGCATATAACAGTCAACAGCTCATAAGATCCATTATTTCCGTAACTACATGCTTAAGCATGATGCATATATTTACTTATATTTGAGCTCTACATAAAGACAATCTGAAGATATGAGTACTCAGTGCAGGACAGAAGTCAATGATTAGTTGGATGCTACTAGCAATAACTCAGTAAGTATCAATAATGGATATTAAGGGCTAAAAGGAAAATAATTAAAGTTTTAAGAATTTGTAGACTTTCAGAGAATAACACAATGTCTATGAAGTTACTAAAATTCTAACAACAAAAGTTCTTGGTTAGGTTAGTAGAGGCATCACTGCTACTTTCTTCAAGATTTATTTATTCATGTATTTATTTATTTTGAGAAAACAAAGTTGATTTAACTATCAAAACATATACCATGATTGGTATTTATTCAGGGTACTGTATTCTTGTTTTAGAGTGCAAAATAATGTAAGAAACGTCTCTGTTTGAAAGATTTTCATTCCATATATATCTAGTTAATCACTGTATATTAATCACATGAGATAATGGTAGTAGAGATAGCAAACTTAAACTCGTCTTAAGTAAAAAAATAATACAAAATATATAATTTGAAATATTATACAGAATTACTAAGTATTCAAAAGTAATCTGAGCAGGGTAGGTAGTTTGTTTCCAGTCGAAATCCTTTATTAAGTATATTTGCTACCTCTGCTACCTCTGCTACCATTATCTGATCTGATTAATATACAGTGATTAACTAGATATATATGGATTAAAAATCTTCCACACAGAGAAGTTTCTTACACTGTTTTGCTTTTGGACACAGTATAGTTGTTTAGTGGGTTGTTTGAGACTTCAGAAATACCATGGAGATTACTTGTATTCTTGTTTTAAAGTACCATACCAAGAAAAGGTATGTAGTCTGTATTTCCATCAGCAATGAAAACTAAACTTTTGGTTGTGCAAATATCCTATCCTAACAGCAGTGCACTGTTAACCACATTATGTCAGGGCCTGAACAATTATCTAACCCTTTGGCATAATAATGTCTAAGGGTTGGACGTACACACACCTATTAACATAAAACAGCCTTGGCTTTTGTTGACGAGTGATCATAATTCACTCAGTAGCAAACTATTTATACAAAAAAATATGTGCAAAACAGTTATTTGTTGTACTTTATATTCAGCTAACACAACCGTTTATTCCAGTGCAATTTCCAACTGCTTTCCTAACCACCCAACTGGTAGTGTACAGATGGTGAAAACTATGGCATGAGTGGGTACACAGAGGCCTGCTTATAGTCAGATAACTAGCCAGTCTCCTGTTCAGTAGTCCCTATGGATAATGACAACAGTGTATTTTGTTCTGATGTGACATTAACTGGGTCCTCACATTGTGGCCTTCCACATCCAGCTAGCCACAAACAAAGAGTGTCACAGAGAAATGGCTAGAGATGGTGGATCTCACCAATATAATCTCAAATGGCATAATATACAGACATGAATGAACAATATCAGAGCAAAGGATGCCAGCTGATTGTGTCATGACTCAATGGGGTCATCTGTGAATATCCTTGACTAAAGAGTGCTTGATTCATGTGAGCTCAGATGAAATACCTCTAAAATGAAAGTACACGTACATACAGTCTTATAACATGTGGCTGTGAGATTGCCATGTTATGGCCAGCAATTTTAGGCACAAAAAGTTTTACTTGAAGGGGGGGATAATATGTCTGCAGTTTTCACTCCCCTTTTACTTATTCTTCTTCTTCTACAGCCACTGCAACTTGGAGAAAGAGGGATCGCTAATATGCTATACATCACTGGCCTAAAACTTTCTCTGAGATTATGAACCAGGATGTTACAGTACCCAGATTTATAAGATGGAGCTGTGACCTACTACAGACTAGATGGTGTGCATCTGACAAATGATGGGCTGTATCTTTGTAATTTTCAGATATGTTGTTACACTAGGACCTTGTGGTAGGACATAGCAAAAGAATTGGGGGAGGTAGCACATTTAAAATAATTAACAAATATTATAAAATTGAGGTGTTATGGGATAAGGGTGGATGAGATACACAAGGTATAGCTGCAATTCTGAGTGTGAAGGAGGAGCTTGTAAGGGATAATAAGCAAAGTAAGTCCTGAGGAAAGAAGGATGCTTGGAATGTTGTCTATTGGGAGAATGTTTTCTGACAGGGTACAAAGTGAAGAATTTTCCCACTGCTAGGGTGCAGGATTAGTCATCCTGAGCCAGGGTATGTGGTGTAGGCTATACTACTGCTTTACCCATATGACTTCTCTTAACATTGATTTTATACTTGTCAAATAAAAGATCTGGCTAAATGGTAAAGAGCAAAAGGTTGTATTTTTTTGCTGTCGGAGAACTTAGTGCATAGGGAGCTTGGAATAAGACAATGTTGTCCTCTTCTTCACAGACCTATATGATTGGCAGTTGGACCTGAAGAAATGGACTGGATTAACATGACAAAGAAGATCCAGGTGTCCATCGAGTCTCTGAGACAGAAAGACTAAAGCAGGGAAGAGAGAGCCAGTTCCCAAGGGAATATAATCTGGACCCAATTTGGCTGTTTTTTTTTTCTCACAGGACATGTTGAAATAAGCAGATCCTTCTATCTGCCTAATTTAGTAAAGCTATCAAAAGACATATAAAGGATAGGGCAAAGGGATTCTGGTATGCTGAAAAGTATGGGTTATATCCCACCATGCTCAAGTGTGTAGTGGAGACCAGATCTCCCGATGCCAGGAAACAAGGTATGGTTTATATTTCCTATGGTGTGCTAGTACCTCCAAATATACAGAATGTGTTATAGAGTGTAAATGTTTTTCTCTACAGCCACCTTTGGTGATGAATAACTATGAATGGTTTGCAACAGGCAAATTTCTTGTAAAATGTCTGTTTTTTATTTTACTAAACAGAAGAAAGAGCACTGTTGTAAGCATCCGGTGCTGACCATTTCTCTTGACATACTTAAGAAATACTGTCAACCTGTAACCTCGCTGCCTTAGCTTTATCTGTGCATCTGTACCACAACCTCAGAAATGAGGCTTTGAAAACACAACAAGTATGCAGAAGGATCCTTGGAGGTGAATAGACTTTTACAGGATACACAGAAATTTTGTTTCCCTGATGACTACACTGTAACTGGAGTAATCTATTAAGATATATATAATATGAGATCAGATTATAATAAATATATAATCATCATTCAGTGCATGCGTGTGTAAAATATGTTGCAGTTATGACTTATTTTATAGTACTGCTTTATTGAAATGAGTACAGTAAGAAACTTTGATTTTATGCTTGCTAGATAAAAGATCTGGCCAAATTCAAAAATGATTAAGCAATAACATTGAGAACAGCAACTACTGTCAAAAATACAGTTTAATAGCTCATAGTAGTTTGCAATACCATCTTCTTCATAGGTTCATAGGTTGATACTAGGCTATCTGCCCTAGGGCATTTATAAGCCTAGCCAGAGTGTGTATGACTTTCACCACCCTTTTAGATTAGTTGACTGTGCCTCTGTATAGTAGGTCACAGAAGGTAGCCCTTTTAAGGTTAGTTTACTGTACCTCTGTCAAGCAGAGACACAGAAGAGATCCCAGGGATAAACTTACGATCTCCCATCCACTCGTCAAGATTTCTCTTGAAGAGGGTCAGTGAGGGGCTCTGCCTAACATGGATTGGAATTTTGTTCCAGAGTGAGGGGAGCCTCTGGGATATGAATCTGTCCCTCCAGCATGTCTTATTTATTTCTGTGCTGAGGTTCAAGTCCCTAGAGCGTGTAGCTCTAAGGGATTTGGATTTCCTGAGGTGAAGCATGTCCATTAATTCTGGGTTGGACATGGCTTTATACGTCAGATGCAGATCACCTCTTGTAGGCGGTACGCAACTGAGTAGAGCTGGAGTTTCTTTAGCCGAGCTGCATAGGGCATCTGTCTGAGCCCCTTGATCCTCTTGGTGAGGTACTTTTGGGGTCTTTCCAGTTGCTGCAGGTGTCGGGTAAGGTACATCCCAAATGGGGCATTGTATTCAATTATGGGCCTGATAAGTGATGAGTAGAGGGGCACAATGACCTCTATTGATCTAGATGTGAATCCTTTCATGATAAGGTGGGCTACATAGAAGGTCTTTCTAACCACTTTGGCAACGTGATTGTCAAAGGAGAGATTGCTATCTACTTGGGTCCCCAAGTCCCTAATTACTTCTTCCTTACTTAATGGATTACCACCTATGTGGTAATTTGTGGGCACTTTGGTTTTCCCAAAGGGGATGACTATGCACTTTTTGGCATTTAGCTTTAGGCCATGGCTCTGGCACCAGTTATCCATCTCTGTGAGACCCTTTTGGAGGATGCTTGTATCAGCCAGAGAGTCGATTACGGAACCCAGTTTGCAGTCATCTGCGAACTTGGTCAGCCATAGTCCACCCATGTTAGCCTGTACCTCTGAGAAATATATACCGAACAAAAGAGGTCCCAGGACTGAGCCTTGTGGGATGCCACTTGTAACTGGTTTAGAGTCTGACATGGCACCTGCTATTCTGACCATGTGGGTTCTATCCCTGAGCCAGTTTGCAGCCCATCTTGTGACATAGGGGTTGATATTTAAGCTGCTGAGCTTATTTATGATGCCCGAGTGGGGTATTGTGTCAAAGGCTTTTGCGAGGTCCAGGTAGGCTGTGTGGACTACCTTCCCTTCATCTATGGCTTTGGTAACTGTTTCAAAGAAGTTGACCAGGTTCAAGAGGCAAGATCTGCCCTTAACAAAGCCGAATTGGGTAGGATCCAGTGTCTGGAGGTTCCCAATGTCTTTATTTATGATTTCCATGATGATACGTTCCATAGCTTTGCAGACCAGGCTAGTCAGGCTTATAGGGTGATAGTTTCCAGGGTCTGTTGTGACACCACCTTTGTGGAGTGGGACCACTGTTGCTATACGCCATTCCTTGGGTACATATCCTGTAGTAAGGCTGAGATTGAACAGTGACTTTATATGAGGGTTTAGTTCTTCTTGGAGCTGGTGTAAGACGCAGCCCGGGACACCGTCTGGTCCCATTGATGCTGTGTTGTTTGCTTTGGAGAGGGCAGCTCTCACCCGTGCATCTGTGATTTCAGGAAGGCTGCACTCTGTTGGGATAGACATTTGCTCTTTTGGGGGGGGGGAGTTTGCACTGAACGTTTCTGTCAGGATGTTTGCAATGTCTGTGGGTTCAGTGTATTTTTTGTCATTTTGCACTAACTCAGAGCATATCTGGGAGTAGCCTCCAAGGTTTCTGACATAACTATAGAAGGCCTTGTGATTATCTTTAGTGTCTTGTGCAATTTTTCTTTCGGAGCTGGCCTTAGATGATTTTATGAGGGATCGTAGTTTCTTGCTAGTACTGATCAGAGACGCCTTCCCTTTTTGGGATTTTGCTCTATAATGTAGTAGCTTTCTCCTTCTGTTGTATAGCTTATTTATGGCCAGGGTCCACCAGGTAGGTCTCCTGTCTTTGGAGGAGTGAGTCTTGGTTTTATTTGGGATATCATGCTCCATGCATTCCTGTAGGTGTCCGCAGAATGCTTTTGTAAAGGATTCTGCATTTTGGGCCATATTTTCCACTGGCCCGGGGGCTTTGAAGGATTCCACCACAGTTTTGATAAGTGTGAAGTTTGCTTTTGAGAAGTTCTTCACCGTGGTTTCCTTGGCTAGGGGTGGGGACGGAATATGGATGTCAAGTGAGAATAGTTTATGGTCTGATCTTACCAATGAGGGGTATACTTCTGATGTGGGACATAGAGACCCCATGTTGGTGTTGACCAGATCCAATATGTTTTCCCCTCTTGTGGGAGTGGTGACCAGTTGTTCCATAGCATTTGAGTTTATAAATTCTAGGAACCATTGGGCGAGGGTGTTTGGGCTTGAGTAGCTTTGCCAATCAATGTTTGGGTAGTTGAAGTCACCCAATATAATGGGGTTTGAAGAGACCTTCATATTCTCCAGTGTTCTCAGGAAAGCTGAGTGAGGTTCCTGTGTTTGGGAGGGTGGTTTGTAGCAGGCTACAAACTGAAAGGCAGTTTTGCCCACTGTTAGTTGCACATGGATGGTCTTCGATGCTTCGTGTAGTGCCACTAACCTGGAGGTGGGGGTATCTTTGATAAATATGGATACTCCCCCTTCTTTTGTGGTTCGGTCCTAGTTTTGGGGCCAGAAAGCATGGTATGAAGTATAACCTGTTAGTGCTGGGGTGCTCTCGGGTGCCTTGAACCAGGTTTCTGTTACTGCACAGATATCAATATTCTCCATACTGAGGAGAGTCTTGAGTGCGTGCATCTTGAGGTTTAGACTTCTGGCGTTGAGCAGCATTACCCTTAGTTTTTTTTTCTTTGTGTTGTCTATGGAGGTGGGTTTGTCTTTTGAGCCTTGCCTAAAAAAGGCACTATGGGGGAAGCAAGAGCCTTTGCCAGTATTCGAAAACCAAGGGGTAACAGATGCAAGCCGTCCCTAGCAAAGCAATGTGGCTTGTCGAGCATGTCATCCCAGGCTGACAGACACTGGATACCCTTTGAATGACACCAATGCTTTAGCCAATTGTTAAAATTGATAATTTTGTCTTTATACTGTGGCATCATTCTTGGTGAGGTTAAGATGCTACTCAAGGTCAGGGTCATACCGGCCTGGGCTACATGATCAAAGAGCTCCTCTATGTCTTTTTTCATGTAGTCCAGGGAGGTACATCTCAGGTCATTCACAACAGCATGGACAATGATGGAGTCATATTTGTACTTGCTTTGGAGTGACCTGAGTGCTTGTGTTATGTGGCTGATCCTGGCATCCGAAAGGCAGCTTACAGTGACCTTCTCCTTGTTCAGCCTGGTGAGTGGGACGTCAGTGTGTCTGACAATAGAGTCACCTATTACAGATGTATTAGGTGTGTTGTTTAGCCTTAAGAGCTGTGACTATGTGGCACTCTGACTTTGTGAGCTATGTGCTATGTGGGTATTGTTTCATGGTAGGGGTTGCTTGGATGTCTGCTTTGGAGGACTCTGCTGCTTAGGCAGATTTTTATTTAGAGCCTCCGAGTATGTTTTTGTGTGTTTATGTGTTTGCTTTGCTAATGCGATAGGTCTATGTGAGATTGGATTTGTGGTGTGTGTGGTTACCTTCTCCTCCTGACAGGCTGTGCCAGTACTGGGTTGAGAGAGCTTAGCCTCCAGTTTGGCTATATAGTTGCATCTCTCACATATATTTGAGCTTGTTGGGAGGAGGAGAGGGTGGTCTGTATACACAAGGCAGTTGTAACATTGCCTCAAGATTCCCTGATTCACCAGCTGGACTGGAGAGTAAACCTGAAACTGACCTTTGGACATACCTGAATAATATAGGGAACTACTTATTGACTGATTAGAAAGAACCAATAGGGAGCAAGGGCTTAAAAGAAGTATAAGAGGATGTAGTGCTTAAGTTTATTAGTGTTTACCTATGAGATTAGTTGTACGAGCAAGTGCAGGGCTTTAAAATGAAAAATAGAGCGTTTATTTTGAGATTTAGAACAGTTCTAAGGGAAAAAGTGAAGAGCAGACTCATCTCAAAAAAGTAGAACATAATCATCCTTCTGACTGTTCATAGGTTCATAGGACGATACTAGTCTACTTCCCCAGAGGCCCTTATAAGCCCAGCCAAGAATTTCACCCATGTTTCCACAAAGTCAGCATCTGTTTTCCCTGTCCAGCTGTCCAACTAGATCAGAATTAATAATTAAAATCTATAGCAGAATCTTTTGTGAATTATAGAAGAGTGAGTGTATGGTACACATGAGCCAAGCCAAAGAAGTCCAGAATGTAAAACCTGAAGGAAAATAAGTCTGCATTTTCTAATATCCTTAGTAATGTACAATGAAATCTGGTTAGTAGGGAAATTGTAAAGAAGATAACATTACGTAGAATAAATGAAGAAAATGCTTGGGCTAACATGACCATGCCACTATAAATATTACTAATAAATGACACACAACTCATAATGTTTTAGCTGAACATTGTAGATTTGCTAAACCAGAGCCATAACTATACCATCGTTCATCCTTGGTAGTTCACTGGCTGGTACCCCTCAACATGAAAAAA
Source organism: Protopterus annectens (assembly GCF_019279795.1). Taxonomy (NCBI): domain Eukaryota; kingdom Metazoa; phylum Chordata; order Ceratodontiformes; family Protopteridae; genus Protopterus; species Protopterus annectens. Next base: position 1,444,911,652 of record NC_056733.1, read on the forward strand.
AAAGAAAAAAACAAAAACTCCTAAAGTTGAAGACCTAAAAGAAACAAAGAAAGAAACAAACAAACAAAAAAAAAAGAAAAATAACTGCTTGCACCTGGGCCAGTCTTTTACTGTGAGCTATGTGTTAAAATGCATTTTAGCATTATAGCAGCAGTAGATGATATCTTGCCTCAACACAGTATATGATGGCTCAAACAGTATGCACTAAGTACTCACCACTAATTAAACAGTGTTATTACACTATTCACCAATGTGAGCAAGACTTCCTTCCTCTGCAGGGGCATAACTTTAATAGGTAGGAATAAAGTCATAAAGATATGAATACTTGAAAAACTGTTCTGCAGTTAAATAAAAAAAAAGTTTAATAGTGAGTAATGGTTTAATGTAGTATGCAGGTTATGCCACATAAAATATAAGTAAGGCTTATTATGTAATCAATGCAGTTTTAGAGTTTATTGTTATTATTTACATATTGGCATTTCTGAATATCAGCTCTTAGATTATATGTAATATGAGTTTTGAAGCATGTATTTGTACATTAGCGGCTTATTTATAGGAAGAGCTTTCCAGAGTCATAAAACTACTGTCCCATTATGAGTCATTAAAAAAGGAATAAGATGTAGTTCTTTATTTATAATGAAGTGGTTAAAAATATATAGTGTCATATTTTGAATACAAGTATAATAACACCTTAGACTCCAGTTTTGACTGAAGTGGAATTGTAAGCAAGAGATTCAAAACTCTTGATGAAAATGATAAGACATAACACATTTGAAACAGCTATCAAGTGATATTTATACTTGAACTAACCAAAGTCTGTGCATTTATTCTGCAGGTCATAACATACCTTTACCAAATGTTTCTTGTGTGTGTGTGTGTGTGTGTGTATATATATATATATATATATATATATATATATATGTACACTTTCGAAGACTACTTCACAAAAGAATGAAGGCTGTCACTTTATGAGTTGGTATGAGAGGGAAAATATGAAAGGTCAGGGCAAGTTCTCAAGGACATTCAGAAAAGTATGTTTAAGTAATGTGGGTATGATGACTTTCAAACAATTAAATGAAGAAGGATGGGTTTTATTAAGTGAAAGAGTGTAATATAAGAAGCCAAGTGTTCAAATGAGGGTAACTCTAGGTTTATCAGAGAAGATGAGGTTAGGGAGGGGAATAAGAAAGGAATTCCACTGTTCTGGGAATATTTGTTCTGGTTATATAGACAATGGCACAGGGAATAAAAATACAGACATAATGCTGTGTCTGAACATTTTTGCAAATGTATGTCATTACTGGAGGATGTTGAGATGTAGTAAGGTACTACAGATGTTTGAAGAGTTCAGAAATGAATTAGGCCTGTAGTACCATTGTAGGAAATTACACAGTGGTTGGTACTGTTGCTGTCATCAAAAGGAGGGATATTCAGGAGTGAAACAATATCGTGCAGTACAAGAGATCATGAAGAAAAATTGGAATGAGATAAGAGATATCATAAAGGGAATGCTAAGCATGTAGACCGACAGAGTGAATACAATGTGTGGGGAAAACAGAAGTGATGGGAGTAATGGTGCTACCTCCGATAATTAAGTGTTGCGGTATTAACAGATTAAATCAATTGTATTGTAATTAAGGAAAATAAAGCATGCTGTGGATTTGTTTCTAGAGGAAGGATAACTGGGAAAAGAAAGGAAAGACAGAGGGCCGGAAAGGTAGCAGGAGGGTGAGACAAGGCTGAATTTAAATTGTATGCTGTGGTGTGAATGTTGGACAATGATTGATGGGATTGGAAAAATGACAATGTTAGGCTGAAGGTTTTGCATGGTATTGGAAGGAGGGTGGAAAGAAACATTTTAGAGAAATTGAGAAGACAACAGAAGCAGGAATAAGGAAGTTTATGAAAGATGTTTGAGAGTAAAAGAACCAGAAATGGCTGTAATCAGGGACATACTGACTGAGAGGATCAGATTTGAATATATCAAAACAGATACAGGAAGAGATTATGGCAGGGCAATATTTGTCCTTCAAGCAGGTGAGGAAGACCTAGGTATGGCTGAAAGTTGGTGATTGGCTTGTCCACAGGAGAATAATTAGAAGAGTTGTAGTGGAGAAGAAAGAGGAAGACCACAGAGGAATAAAAGTTACTATATGTACTATTAGAGGAAAGGGAACTGATTGAGGCATTACAACAAAAGGTAGGCTAGGATGGGTATACTGGAATGTGGAAAAAGAGGAGGAATAAGCAATATGCTTGATCTTATGGAAAGATTGGATAATGAACATTTGATATGGGAGAGTGAAGAGTTGGGGACAAAAGCATGGGAGGTGACATGTTTTTAAAGGTATCAGGGCCAGTGAGAGCTCAACGTATCAGGCTTTACATAAATGCTATAGTACCCAAAAAGTATTATGAGAGAGGGGCCAGTGTGAAAGCCCACTGTGTTGCAGCTGTGGAAACAAAGATGTACATAATATGCATATGTGGTGAGGTTGTAAAATGGTGCAGAAAGAGTGGAAGACAATGAAAACAATATAGAGCAAGTTGTACAAAAGAGATATAATTCTAGTAGAGATGGTATGTTTATTAAAAGAAGATAAAAAGCAGAGAACATAGGGAGTAGTATACAGTAGGGAGATGCTATTAATGATGGTATAGTTAAAAAATGAAAGTAGGGGGTATCAGTTATGTCAAGGAAGAAATGATAGGACAGATGAAAAAACAGGTAGCAGCAAATAAGGGAAAAACAAGTTTGGTAAAAATATATATGATACATGACATACTGTATGAGTACAGAGGCAGATGAGAGTGAGTAAGTATAATAGAAAATGAGATGTAAGAAGAATAAATTGAATAGAATAAGGTGAGGAGGTGTTATAGTAGACAGAAAGGGTCGGTATGGATGTCAAAGGGATCTATGTCACAGAATCATTATACAAACATATCAACCATGAAAACACTAAGATCAGATGATTGCAAACTCAAATGATGTACAAAATGGAACCTCAAAACCCATAGCATCAAAATCAAATTGTTTTGCTGGCAGCAATCCACAACCCCTGTTAATTAAATAGACTAACTCCAAGATCCCACTGCAGTGGAGAAAGGGCTAAACCCAATCCCTTATTTTCACTAAGTAGTAAAGAGTTATTCATTCATTTAGTCTTCAGTCGCATGTTTAATCCAGTTCTTATCTGCATGGGAGTCAGTGCCTATCCAGGTACAAAGCAGAGGAGGCAAGCCTGATCATATCCACATTGCACAACATATACACATGCCAGTGATTGGGAGGAAAAATAGTTCTTAAACAGAATGTCTTTGGGAAGTGTGACATTATTTATTTGACATTTATTTACTGGGAAAGTCCGACTGGGCATAAACCCATTTTTAGTACAGACCTGGGGAGGAAAGCTCAACAGACAAAAAGGAAAGTTACATGGATATAAAGCAAAGCAAAATTACATGAATATAAAGTAAAGAAAAACATAGAAGCATAGCAATATACTTAGATACAAAAATTGCTAAAATAGTTACAATGCAAACAAGATATCTCATGGATATTAATAATTAAACAATGAATCAAGCACAAATTTGGAAATATAATTGTTAGCATAAATTTGGAAATATAATTGTTAGTGTATCACACTTTAAAATGTGCCTAAGGAAGAGAGTGAATGAGGATGGGCTAGGAGAGATACTAACAGAGGAGAAAGAAAGAGAGACATTGAAAGCTGGGTGACTGTAGAGAAAAGGAAGAGTAGAAATGAGGTAGAAGAATAGATACTTAGGAGTTAGGAGCAAGAATAAGTAGTTTAAGTGTTAGGTGGTGAGCAGACATTACTATGGTAGCAGTAATAGAGAAATGGATAAAGTAGTGTGAATTGGTCAGGAGTAAAGCATGGGCAGAGCCAATTGTTAAATAAATGGCTTTTGAGTATTTTCTTAAAATGGCCAATGTTAATTGTGGCTCTAGTAGTTAGAGGGAGTGTGTTCCTTATTTTGGCTTTTTGATATGAGTAAAGAGAATTGCCAGCACTGTTATTAGATTTGGATATTTGAAGAGAACATTTATTAGAGGAGTGTAAGACATGGTTACTGGAATAAGGTAGCAGAATGTTTTGGAGAACAGGCATTTTTTTAGGATGGTATATTAGTCTAAGGGTCTCTGTGAGCTGAGTATAAGGTAAGAGATGAGGTAGTTCTAACCAGGTGGGTTGTTTCAGAGCTAAGCAGTGATGGGATCTGTATGGAGAGTTTGTGGCAAAATTGGGTATTTTGTTGTAGCAAGCTTCAAGTTTTCCTAGATATGTTTTCTTTAAACTGATAAATATGGGTGAGGCATAAAGAAGTGCAGAGAGTAGGTGAGTTGTAACAATTGCCACTTTTGTAGTGTTTGCTAGGAATGGTTTGCTTTTATATAAGGAACCTAATTTTATATGCACCTTCTTTATAATTTGGGATATGTGAATGTCAAATGTCATGTTGTTGTTGATTATGACACCTGGGAGTTTTTTGTTTTTTTTTTGGAGGGGGGGGGGGTACTGTAGTTATAATGATGTTAGGTGATACAAAAATCAGAAGGAGGATCAAATGTTTTAATGGGTTGAAAGAGCATATGTTTGGTTTTGTTTTGATTAATAAATAGCTGTGAGTCAGACTGCCAGGATTCTACTGCAGAGAAAAACTGTTGTGATATATCTTTAAGATGCTGTAGGTTGGGATCAGCACAGATAAGAGTAGAATCACCTGCATACTGGACAAGGTAGTCAGGGTGGCTAGCAGTGTGAAGCTTATTAGTAAAAATACTGAAGAGAAGGGGACCTAGGAGAGATCCCTGTGAGACCCACAGGTTAACAAGGAGTGGATGACAGAGGTCTTGCTGCCATTTAGCAGCTTACTGTTGACCAGTTAGATAGCTATGGGAACATGCAAGGGAAGAGCGGCTGAGCTGTATGTCAGAGAGTACTGTTAGTAATTTCTGGTGGGAGACAGTTTCAAAAGCTTTAGACAGATCAAGAAAGATACTGGTTTTCCTTTGTTCCTATACTGAGTGATGGAAATGGTAAAACTTAATGCAGTAGTGGTGCTTTGGTTGGGTCAAAATCCATGCAGGGAGCTGGCTTGTAGGTTGTTGGGTAACAGATAGTGTAAGAGCTGAGAGTGAATTCATTTTTTCTAATATTTTCGATAATGGATAAAATAGCTATAGCCCTATAATTGGAGAGTTCAGTTGAGTTACCTCCTTTGTATATTGGTATTATGTATGAGATTTTCCAAATAAGTGGAACTTGTTGTTCTGAAAGTGAGCAATTAATGAGAATGGAAATAGGGTAGGCGATGGCATCAGCTGCTATTTTAAGATATTCTGCTGGTAAGCTGTTGGCTGCTATGGTTGCAAGTTTAAGTTTTCTAAGCATTTTTTTATGGTATTAGCAAGAACATGATTAAAGGAGAAGGTATTATGCTCATTGGATGTTAAAGGAATGGATACAAGAATGGAGCAGTTGTTTTTAGTGAATGATAGTATTTTTTCTGAAGTATTTGTAAAATTGCATTGCATTAGTATCTAAATTATTTGGAGAAGATGGGGTTGGTGAAGATTCTTGCCTGAGACAGAGAAGTTTTTTTAATTGCTGACCAGAATTTTTGTGGGTTGTTCTGGTGTTTTAGATGAATGTCTATACAGTAGTTTTTTTTGTCTTGTTTAATTTGCTTTTTGGTTAAGTTTCTAAGTTGTTTGAATGGTTCACAGTTTATTTGGGATCTGTTTGTATGTCATTGATCCCAGGCTGTAACCCTGGGTTTAAAAAGCACTCTTGTTTCATTAGTTAGCCATGGGGCATAATTTGACTTTGCTCTTATTGCTCTATATAGTGCTAATTTGTTTAGTATGTTGAGAAATGTGGAGTTGAAATAGTCTACGGCGGCTTCTAGGAGTAAAGTCTTTACAAGAATCCAGTTACAGAGTTGGAAGGTGGATATGAAGGTATGGGAATTAAAAGGAAACACACTGTGAAAGTAGCAGACTCTAAATCCAACTTCAGACCAGTGACAAGTGGAGTACTACAGGGTTCAGTCCTAGGTCCTCTCCTGTTTGGTATCTACTTCTCTGAAGTACAGGCTAACACAGAAGGTCTTTGGCTAACAAAGTTCGCAGATGACTGCAAACTAGGAGCCATAATCAAATCTCGTAACGATGTGGACATCCTACAAAAGGGCCTCACTGAGACAGATGCCTGGTGCCAAAGCCATGGCCTTAAGCTCAATGCCAAAAAGTGCATTGTCATCCCTTTTGGTAAAAACTCTGCACCCATGAACTACCACATAGGCGGTAGTCTACTTAACACCAAAAGTGTGATAAGAGACCTTGGGACACAGGTGGACAGTAGTCTCTCCTTTGATAATCACATCGCCACAGTAGTCAGGAAATCCTTCTATGTGGCACACCTCATCACAAAAGGTTTCTCATCCAGCAAAAAAGAGGTCATTGTTCCCCTCTACTCATCACTCATTAGACCTATTATAGATTACAATGCCCCTTTTGGTATATACCTCACAAGACAGCTACAACAACTGAAAAGACCACAGAAATACCCCACAAAGAGGATTACCAGCCTCAAACAGATACTCTACACAGACCGTGTCAAAAAACTCCAGCTTTACTCTGTTGCATATCGCCTACTCAGAGGTGATCTCTGCCTAACATACAAAGCTATGTCAAACCCAGAGCTGTTGGACATGCTCCACATAAAGAAATCCCAATCCCTCCGAGATGCATGCTCTAGGGACCTAAACCTTGTCACCACAATAAACAGAACATGCTGGAGAGATAGATTCCTGTCTCAGAGACTTCACATACTCTGGAACAAACTATCTATCTATATCAAATAAAGCTCCTCATTAGCACTCTTCAAGAAAGATCTTGATGATTGGATGGGAGATAGGAAATTCACCCCAGGGATCACTTCTGTGTCTCTGCTTGACAGGGGCACGGGAAAATAATTTTCTTGGGTGGCAAAAGCCAGGGTACTGTTTGGCTATGCTTATATAGGCCCTAGGGCCTATAGCCTAGTACCTACCTATGAACCCATGAACCTATGAAACCTCCAGGCCAAGATGCCATACCTAATTTTTGGCTAAAAATATTAACATCTTTGCATGAAGATTTAGTCATGAGTAAGAACTATTTATATGCGCACCCCGAACAGACACCATCCTGGCTAATAACAGAAAAAAAGAGTGCTCCTACTTAAGAGTGAACCTGCAAGCTACCCTAAAAATTACAGACCAGTGTAACTTGCCTTCCAACGGCATATAAACTATACATGAGGATTAATGCCAACAGAGTTTATAGCCATTTAGAAGAAAACTCAATTATGACAGTAGAGCAAAAGGGCAATAAAAGAAAGTTATATTGAACAAAGGATCATTTGTTGTTAAATAATGTCATAGTGGAGAACTGCAAAAAGGGGAAGAATCTAAGTATGGCATGGGCTGACTATAAAAAAGCATTTGATAGTATTCCACATTCATGGATACAAGAGTGCTTAAAAATGTATAAGATACATCCTACACTGACTGGCAACATTACAGTGACCATGAAACAGTGGCAGACCACTTTGCAATTAAGCCATGATAAAGGACAAATTATTATCCCAGGGATAAAAAATCAAAGGGGGATATTCCAGGGTGACTTTCTGTCACCACTACTATTCTGCCTTGCCCTTAACCCATTAAGCTGTCTACTTAACAGCTTAGGCCATGGCTATAACTTAGCTCCTAGAAAACAACAAAGTCTAAAGACTTCTCATCTTCTCTTTGTTGATGATTTAAAACTAAAAATAGCTCATCGGATGAGGAAAAATTTAGCCATGAGTAAGAACTATTTATATGCACACCCCAAACAGTCACCAACCTTGCTAATAACAGGCAAAGCAGCACTACTATTTAAGAGTCAACCTGCAAGCTACCCTAAAAATTGTAGACTGATAACTTGCCTTCTGACGATGTATAAACTATACATTGGAACTGATGCTGGCAGGGTTTATAGTCATTTAGAAGAAAACTCAATTATGGCAGTAGAACAAAAGGCTAATAAAAGAAAGTCATATGAAACAAAGGATTATTTGTTGTTAAATAAAGTCATAGTGGAGAACTGTAAAAAGGGAAAGAATGTAAGTATGGCATGTACTGATGATAAAAAAAACATTTGATAGTATCCCACATTCATGGATAAAAGAGTGCTTACAAATGTATAAGATACATCCTACACTGATCGACAACATTACAGTGACCAGGAAACAGTGTCAGACCACTTTGCAATTAAGCCATGATAAAGGACAGATTATTATCCCAGAGATAAAAAATCAAAGGGGGGTATTCCAGGGTGATTCACTGTCACCATTGCTATTCTGTCTTCCCATTAACCCATTAAGCTGTTTACTTAACAGCTTAGGCCATGGCTACAATTTGGCTCCTAGAAAACAACAAAGTGTAAAGACTTCTCATCTTCTCTTTGTCGATGATTTAACTATATAGCTCAACAGATGAGGAAATGAAAGCACAGCAGCAGGTTATCAAAACATTTTCAGGTGATATAAGAATGTCATTTGGTCTTGATAAATGTGCAAAATCAACCTTGAAATCAGGAAAAAAATACAACACCAGGAAAACTTCAGTTTGGGACAAGAATGTGATATAAAAGAATTTGAGCAAGACGGAGTGTATAAATATTTGGAAACTGATGAAGGATCAGCAATAAAACACAAACAAATGTGAATAAAACAGCATGGAATATTTCAGAAGACTTAAATTAGTCCTAAAAACAGCATTGACATCTAGGAACAAAGTCCAAGCTATAAACCAATTTGCTCTTCCTGTCCTAACTTATGGTTTTGGAGTGATTGACTCGTCCCAAAACATGTTGGATAGATTAGATAGGAAAACAAGAAGGATGCTTCATGCTCACCAAATGATTTACAAAAAATATGTATACCGAGATTATATATTTCCAGTTCTGAAGGAGGGATGATCCTCCTTGAAATTGATTACATGTATAGATCTGCAATCGTGGGTCTCCACACATATCTGCTGACTTCACAAGACCCAAATGTAGTGAAATTTTTGAAACATGAGGAGAACAAATCTAAGATGACTTCTCTACTTAATCTAGCAGAAGCATATCGGCATCAAGCAGGAATGCAAATCAGACCAGAAGTAGATAAAAATCAGGCAGCAACTGAATATGCCAAAAAAAAAAAAAAAAAAATACAAGGTGAAGGACCAGATGAAAATGTAAGAAATGTGGAAATTGCATAAATATAGTTGCAAGTATAGAAAACTTCTGGATGAACCTCATGTTGATCAGGAATGAATGCAGGAAGGGTTAAGCCAAAGCAAATTCAAACCAAGGGATGAAAGGTTAATATTGGGGCACAAGATAGTGGGCTACATACACACTGGTTTACAAAGTCCATTGAACATGTGGGAGAAAGACAAATGTAGGTTTTGCAAAACAGAATTGGAAACAGTTGCACACCTCGTTGCTGTTTGCAACATACTAATGGCAGAAGGACTGTATACTGAAATGCATAATAATGTGGCAAGACTGTTGCACTGGGGATTGTGCAAACATCATGGTCTTGAAGTGGCTGAAAATCACTGGAAACATGAACCACAAAGCATCATAGAAAATGATGAAGTCTACATAACATGGGTTCATTCATTACCAACAGTTCAAAAGATAGACGCTAAAAAAACTGGATATAATGGTCCAAGAAAAGAAGACAAAAGTGCCATTTATCATTGAAATCTCCACACTCAGTGACTACAGTGTCCTGCGTACAGAGAGACACAAAGTTATAAAAATATTGAGATTTGCAAGCAGAAGTGAGAGCAACGTGGAAGAAAGATACCCAGATAGTTCCAACAGTAGTAGGAGCAATGGGTCTTATAAAAAAGAGTCTTCAATCGCATTTAGATATGCTACCAGTACATGTAACTCCATACAAATTGCTGAAGGAGTCATTACTGGGCACATTGTGGGTGCTGCAAAGAGCACTACTGGCTGACATCAAAGAGAGAAACAATACTAATTTCATGATCTTAAATTGTACTTTGACTTAGGAATGGGGACCATCCTTGTCCTGGTATTAGAAACCCAAAAAATTTGGAGAAATTAAAAAAGGGACAGGTATATCTCACAGAGGATACTGCTGCTCTAGAACAGACTCCCTATTCGCATAAGGCAAAGTTCAACTCTGTCCATATTCAATGACAACTTAAATCTATGGATGGGAAAAATAACATTTACTCCAGGACTGCCCCCTATATTAAAAATGGGTAGAGGCATCTCCTACATGGTTTATCCCATGCATGAGTCTCCTCAAATTTGCTGTGGCATGATCCTAGTTATTTTCATTAAGGGTAATACAGAATTATTGCTCATGGGATGGGCAAGGCTAATCTATAGCCAAATGTGATAGATTATTTTGAAACAAAAAGGGAAATTAAAATGGTCCACAAAAGCATCTACCCTATTACTTACCTATGAACCTATACATAGTACAGAGTCACCCAAAGCAGCCAGTCTAAAGTATTCTGCCTCTGTTAAAGGAAACACATCTTATTAATGACAAAGATTTGAAAGACAAGAGGAATGAGTTGTTAACTGAAGTATGACAAGTGGCAAAGACTATATCATTCAGGGCATTGCTGACTCACCTCTGCTCCCCATAGAGAGATATTCAGAGTAGCACCTGCACATGCTGTGATGTTTGAGTCTGCATGTCTCACTGATGCAGAGGATGTTGGCCACCTTAGTCAACATTTCTGACAGGTCATATCAGGCATTTAGTTTCAGAATGGATCTCATAAGGTCTTAGCAGCCACATTCTAAAATAGATGTACAACACAACAGCATTATTTTGCTCTCCTTAACACACCAGACAAACAATTTCTCTTGGGCACTTTCATCTGCAGTGACCAGCACAAATCTACAGCAATACAAAATGTCAATCTGAGAATCAAGCCCATCATTAGACGTTGAATTACTACTTGCATACTTTAGTGCTATGATGCACTCAGACACATGCACATGCACAGCTTTCCTGCATAAGTGGGCATGCAGAGCATGTTAGTGACAAACAAACAGAATCTGTGAAACTTTTATGATGCAGATGCACTATCTGGAATGCAGTGATTCATAGACACTGGCACAATCTACCATCATTATTATATATACAGTGCAAAAATGGTATATATATGCATGTGTGTGTGTGTGTGTGTGTGTGTGTGTGTGTGTGTGTGTATATATATATATATATATATATATATATATGTCTATATATATATATATATATATATAAATTTTATTTAATTTATTTGTTGACCGGGAGTGTCCAACTAGACGTAGGTCCATTTTCAGTGGAGGCTCGGGGAGAAAAGCTTCACAATTAAAATAAACAGACAGTAGTTACATTGGATTACATAGCGATTGACAATTTAACATAGCAATTAATTACAAACATATTTACAGATGAAGAACATAGTACATCAGTAGACAACTAGAATCTTTATCTGCGAAGTACATAACAGACATTAACAAATGTTACAATAAGAAGTTCCTGCTGTATAATAAGTATTAGGCTTATGAGCATCTGAACTTGCTATAATCAAGGTAGTTAATGGGGTGGAAAGAAAGGCAGTGGTTGGATGGGGTGGGTGATATTAGAGTGGGAGTTGTAAGGGCATATCAGGCATGTTTTTAGGTGTGCTTTTAGTAAAGTTTTGAAGTGGGTGCATGATGGTACAGAGGTAATTGTGGGTGGGAGGGAGTTCCATAATTTGGCTAAGGCACAAGAAAATAGAGCTTGCATATATATATATATATATATATATATATATATATATATATATATATATATATATATATATATATATATATATATATATATATATATATATATATATATATATATATATATATGATGTTACTAGGGTAATGGCCCTAGGGTCTGTACAAACCTAGCTATGTTATACCTGGGTTCACTAATTGACTTTGGTCCGATGGCTGTTATTCATGGAGTGAATCTATGAGCAGCAGCATCTGTCCCTGTCCATGGGGGACATGGATGCCATCATCGGGGTGAATGTACGGTCTTCCATCCAATTTTCTAGGTTGCACTTGAATAGCATCATTGAGGAGTTCTGCTTTATGTAAATTATTCCAGAGGAGCACCAATCTCTGGGAGATATATCTGTCTCTCTAGCATGTTCTATTAATGTCACAGCCTAGTTTGAGATCCCTGGAGTGAGTGACTCTTGTCCCATTTGATTTGCAGATGTGCAGCATTTCCATTCAGGCAGGGTCAGCGACTGCTCTGTAGACCACGCAAAAGGCACTCAACAGCTTGCAGAATACAGAGTACAGTGACAGGGCTTTCAGTCCTTCCAGTTAGGTCATGTTTTGGAGGCCCTAAATTTTCTTGGTGAGAAATCTTTGTGGTATCTCCAGCTGCTGCAAGTGTCTGGTGAGATACATGCAAAAGGGAGCTTTGCACTCTATTAGTGGTCTGATGAGGGTTGGGTACACAGGAGTTATAACATCCTTAGTCTTGGATGTAATGCCCTTACTTATGAGATGCTCATTGTATAAGGCTTTCCTTACCACTGTGGACAAATGGTGATTGAAGTTTAGATTGTTATCAGCCTGTGTTCCCAAATCTCACACCATTGGGTTTCAGGGGGGGGGGGGTGCATTGTAATTTGCAAGGACTTTCCCTTTGCCAAAAAGAATAATAACATACTTTTTTTGTTTAGTTTTAGTCCGTGGCTTTGGCACCGATCATTTGTCAATGGTAGCCTCTTTTATAATATGTTAACAGCATTTCAGGACTCAATGATTATGCCCAGTTTGCAATCAGCAACAAACCTGGTAAGCCACAGACCATAATTTTGCCTGGACTTCCAAAAAATATATTCCGAACAGTAGAGTGCTCAGCACAGATGCCTGTGTTACACCACTGGTAATTGATCTACTGGTAGAGGTGGTATCCCCAACTTTGACAGTATGCATTCTGTCGGTGAACCAGTTGGCTACCCATTTAGTGATGTATGGGTTAATCCCCAGCTGGGAGAGCTTCTCAATGCTACCTTAGTGGAGAATTGTGTCAAAAGCCTTGGCTAAGTCAAGATAGGCAGTATGTACTGTTTTGCCTTCATCCAGAGCTTTGGTGACATTCTTGAAGAAGTCCACAAGGTTCAGTAAGCATGATCTACCCTTAACAAAGCCAAATTTGATCCTATCAAGAGTTTAAAGGTTGCCTATGTCCTTGTTGATAAGGTCCATGATGATTCCTTCCATGGCCGTGCAGATTAGGCTGGTTAAGTTTATGGGTCTATAGTTTCCAGAGTCAGTTGATAGACCCCCTTTGTGCAAGGGGATTACTGTTGCTGCTCTCCACTCTGCCAGAACAAAGCCAGGGCTCAGGCTGAGGTTAAAGAGAGTTCCATGTTGTTCCACTAGGTCTTGTTTTACATTATTTAGTAAGCAGCCTGGGATGTTATCTGGTCCCACAAAGGCCATGTTTTTGGACTTGGAGAACATGGATATGACCTGCTCTTTGGTGTCAGGTAGCAAGTCAGCAATTTCCTCAGGTTCAGTATGAGAGGTAATGTCCACTATAATTTTGGCACATAGATTGGCATTCTCTTTTAGATTTTGTATATAGCTGAAGAATGCCTTATGATTATCCTTAGCTAGGAATACTAATTTAGCTTCATAACTAGCTTTAGAGGACTTTACAAGCTATCTGATTTGCTTGTTCAAGCTGTGGAGGGTGTCCTTCTTCTGCTGAGTCCATTCCCTCTTGTTCTTAGGCATCATTTTCTTCCTTTTGTTGTATAACCTGTTTATACTTGAGGTCCACCAGGGTGGCTTCCTTTTACGGGAGGACCAGGTTTTGGCCTGGGCAGGTACAGCCGAGTCTATACAGTTAGGTAGTTATACAGGGCATTTGTGTACTCCTCTGGATAGGAGTCATTGCTGGATATGTTAGCAGGGGGTTTGAAACTTCTTATACCATCTCCTAGTATGCTGTAGTTTGCTTTGGAGAAATATATATTTTTTTGCTCCTATGGGGGTGTCAAGTCTGATTGTTACCTGACACCCCCACAGGAGCAATATAAACTGAAATATATATATATATATATATATATATATATATATATATCTATATATATATATATATATATATATATATATATATATATATATATATATATGGGTTCACTTCAATTCACTGAACTTTCAATTCACTGACTTTCATTTCACTGACACCATTTCACTGAAATTCATTTCACTGAAACTTCATTTCACTGAAAGTTCATTTCACTGACAAGTATTATTACAAAGTAAATGGAATATGCCCCCTTCCCCACTGTAGTGCGACCCTGGAGTTAGAATATATAGTTAGGGGGTGTGGGGGGGCAGAGCCCCCCACATTGGGGGGGTGGGGGGCACAGCCCCCCACTTACTTTTCTTTTACTAAGCAATATTATATCACAACATAAGAATATCATATGAAATGAAGTGGGGGGCTGCACCCCCCACACCCCCCGATGTGGGGGGCTCTGCCCCCCACACTCCCCTAACTATATATTCTAACTCCAGGGTCGCACTACAGTGGGGAAGGGGGAATATTCCATTTTATTGTTAATAATAGTTGTCAGTGAAATGAACTTTCAGTGAAATGAACTTTCAGTGAAATGAATTTCAGTGAAATGGTGTCAATGAAATGAAAGTCAGTGAATTGAAAGTTCAGTGAATTGAAGTGAACCCATATATATATATATATATATATATATATATATATATATATATAAATATAAACATATGCACCATTTATGGCTGAGCAACCATATTAGGCATCAATATGTACAGAAAGGAAGCAGCAAACGACATATCTAAACAGCTTTCAGCACAGAAGGAGCTAATCTACAGCAAAGAGACCAGAGGAGATGGACAGAAATCTAAAGTACAGTGAAAAGGAATGTTGCAGCAGTACCATAGAATGTGACATTAGACTATGTATAATTTTTTGTAGCAAAGATGTAGGCTTGCTACTATACATGTTCAGTAATGTGCCTGCCTGCAAATCACACACACATGTAGCTATGAAGTATGTGGGTTGTGCATTTCTGCATCTACAACTGTATCAGAGTGATGGCAGCAAGCTACCAAAGGACACGTGACCCAAAAAGTAAACATATAAAATAGTGGTGGAAAAGTCTGCAAGTGGAGAGAGACTACTTTTGACTGCCAACTTCACAAAATAGGAGCCATTCTTGCCATATATACATGGTAAAATGAGGAAAGAGGTATCATAACACAAAGAGTGGATATGGGTGTTAAGAGTTATCAGAGATGGAGAGAAGCCTGATCAGTGGCTCTACTACTTCTTCTTCTTTCACTAGCACTGTTACATCTGTAGGAAGCTGCATCACCGTGGCTGCGATGATCAGTGGCTCTATTGCATATGCTATATGACGACTCTGCCAAACTAACATAAGGGTACACACACTCTAAGCATGGCTTTTGTACTCCATATACACATCAGGTGTTCAGACTCAGTGGACTACCAGCATAGGTAACTGATTCATATGTGTCAGCATCTATCCACATGCAAAGTGTTCAGACACAGATGAATAGCAGCACATGTCTCGTAAGTATCAGTATATATCCATGTCAGGTGTTCAGACTCAGAGGACTACCAACACAGATAACTGTCTTATAAGTGTCAGCGTGTATTCACATGGAATTTTCATGAACAGCTTAGGGCATTATGGCACTGCCACTCTGATATTTCATGTATTGTGCATTTACAGGACAGAAAATGGTTATAGTGGCACCTGTAAAGGCTGAGCCAGGACATCAAGCTGAGTTCAGCACATGCACAGGAACTAATAATGATGACAGCATACAGATCAACTCACAGACCCAGGGTATACTGACACCTTCTATCTCCCACCTGGGAGTTCCAAAATCCTCTGCCCACCATGACACTGGCATCTCCCAGATCAGCTGTCCTAAAGGATGCACAGCAGCTGCATTTGAGCTCACCATTTCTGTCGAAGGATGGAGCCCCTGTGATTGACACCACTTTGACTTATCTCTGAACCAGAAACAGCAAAACCACAGCACCACCCTGCATATGTGGAAATCCACCATATTACAGGCTACCAATGGTTTAAGATGCTGGACACTGTCACAGCCAGATCCCAACATGTGGGCTATTTTTGCACCGATCAACAAAACTGCAAGGTTATAAGCTGGGCATAGAACATAGCTTTACCCAGTGAACTAGAAATGACTGGGATAGTATGTGGTTTCTGGGAGAATGCTACTCATCACTACCAAAGCCTCTGGGAAATAATGGACTTTGGAGATAATGTCATGATGTGACTGCTGTAGTCTATAGTTGCTTTCATGGCCAGCTTTATACTGATATTAGCTAGTGCCAACAGCAACATCCGGTACCCCAGTCCTGCACATTGCCTGTGTCTGCACATACCCAGAGTGGCCACATAGGATGAGCATTTCAAGTAATGCAGTCAACACTTGCTATAACTAGGGTATCTCCGTACTGCCTACCATGCTGGCAGTGGTCAAGTCACTGAGCCACCTAGAGTGTGGTATGTGTAAATCTCCCAAAGGGCCTGTTTCACCTGTTCTGCCATGTCTGTGTCACAGGTTTCCTGTGGGCTAGTGATGTCTGCCCCTTGTTAGGGGTCCAACTGCACAGGCACATAGGGACTACCCTATGACCTTGCATTACATTTGCCACACTTCATGAGCCTAAGATGTCTCTCCAACCCAGTCAACAAAAGAAACCATCTATAACATGGAAAATGTTACTTTCCATGACTCACATTTCAGCCTCCATTGAAGTGCAATCCCCAAACCCCTGGTTGTGTAGACAGCATGTGTTCATGTGTCCCTAGATACCTATGCAAATGATGACAGTTGTTACCTGTACTACCACGTTGCTGCTTTGCCTGCCACATACTGTGCAAGATGCCATCAGGCTTAGGGTTCTGATTGCTTTCCTTCACTAGCACTGTTAAATCTGTTGGAAGCTGTCCTGGAGGTTTAATGGGCCTTGCTCTTGGGGGGCAGGGGGTGGGGGTCTTCAGTATTAATGACTTGAATTCCTGCTTGTTCAGGTTCATATTGTATAGTATGCAATGTATTATGAAAAGCTGATAGGCTGTGACAGGAACATACTGCAGTTGATCTTGGATGTTATCTAGTAGAAGACACACACACACACACACACACACACACACACACACACACACACACACACACACACACACGCACACGCACACACACACACACACACACACACACACATATACACTACTACATTCCTGGCTTGAGTGAGAAGGTGTTGTATTGTTTTCTAGCTATACTTCATAGATTTTTTATAGGTGTCATCAACCAGCTCTGCAGTAAGTATACTGCATCACCTGCAACACATTAGGAACACACTGGGGGTAAAGTGATAAGAAAAACAAAGAGGTGAGCAAATGCTCTCTGATGATTTAGATATGTGTGTGAATCAGGGTCTATATTAGATCAGCAAACGCGTAAAAAAGCGAATGCTGATTGATCAACTTTATGTAAGCGAAAGCTTACAATCTCAAACTGTCAGATCTGTCCTAGGGAAAAAAATCGCTGATCCAAAACACATACACACAACACAAGCACACCAAACAAACAGAAATTCACACACATACACCTAAAATATATGCACACACCACTAACTATCCACTTATCTTAACCCAAACCCTAAACCTAAGGTCTGTCACTATCGCACACTCACCTCACCTGCTCCCTAACCCTAACTCACCTAAATCCGCCCTAACCCTCATGTCCACACAATCGCACACATACCTAACATGAGCCCTAACCTTAACTCACCTAACCCACCCTAACACTCACATCCACACAATCGCACACTTACCTGAATCCGAGCCGTAACTTTCCACCACAGAACTGAAAATATGGAAGCAACAGAAACGGACAACAAAATTCTTTCCCTAGGAAAAAAATTGAGTTTCTGTTGCTTCGATATTTTTAACTTTCACTAAAATAAGGTTGATCAATCAGCATTTGCTTGTTTAAGCATTCACTGATCTAATATAGACCCTGTGAATCATTGTGTCTGTACTTACCAACTATGTGGTCCTGTGGGATGTCAGCATACAAGAAGTTGTAATACAGCTGACTTGTATGCCATATGTGAGAATCATGAGCACTACCAGGGTGGTGTGCTAACACATGGATTATGGGCACCTATGCATTACACACTACTTTACAATTAATGGAATGGTAGCCCATTTTGTTCCTCCATCACTGTACAAGGACTCCATATAAGGCCTTTATTGCCACAAGAGAGTAATCTATACTTCCTAGTATTTGACCACATGTGGCATCAATGTCTTGAGGAATTTCTTAAATATCTACAGACTGATGACTGATGTACCTGATGGGTTCTGAGTTTGTCTATGGATGGTTCCTTTATCTTGAATGGTATGTGTGTGAGGTAGACATCCTTTGGTATACACTGGTATGAAAAATCAGTTCATCTGTTTCCAGTTTGTGGGTCATACAGTTCAGCAGCTTCAAAGCAGTCCAGGATCTGCATTATGACAGCTGGTAATAAGGTAGTGTTTGATGGTACCACTTTTGATCACACCACATTCTGGCACTGGAATGGCATGCTAAACAAATGCTACTGAAAAATAGCCACTGGTGCACCACACATATTTGCTCTTACAGCTCTACAAATCCTCATGTGCTTTTTGGTTTTATACTCAGATACAGCCACCTGCAGGACTTGGTAACTCATGACTATGATTCCTATCTCAGAGACTTCCCATACTCTGTAACAAACTACCTATCTATATCAAACAAAGCTCCTCATTATCACTCTTGAAGAAAAATATTGATGATTGGATGGGAGATAGGAAATTCACCACGGGGAATACTTCTGTGGCTATGCTTGACAGGGGCACAGGAAAATAATTTTCATGGGTGGCAAAAGCCAGAGTACCATTTGGCTAGGCTTATATAGGCCCTAGGGCCAATAGCCTAGTACCTACCTATAAACCTATGAACTTATGAACTGTAACTGCTTTCACCATAGTCCTTATTTGAATGTCATTATACATTCATTAGGCAATTGTTGTTCAGAGGTTCATAGATAAGTACTAGGCTATCTGCCTGAGAGCATCTATTAGCATAGCCAGAATGTGTTGGCTTTCGCCACCCCCTTAGATTAGTTCCCTGTGCCTTGGTCCAGCAGAGCCACTGCAGTGATCCCCGGGGTAAATTTTCTGTTTCCCATCCACTCGTCAAGGTTTCTCTTGAAGACTGTTAGTGAGGGGCTCTGCCTAATGTAGATTGGAATTCTGTTACAAAGCATGGGGAGTCTCTGGGACAGGAATCTATCCCTCCAGTGTGTCCTATTTATCATTGTGGTGAGGTTTAGATCCCTAGAGCATGTGGCTCTTGGGGATTTGTTTTTTTTTAGGTGGAGCATGTCCATCAATTCTGGGTTGGACATGGTCTTGTATGTCAGGCAGAGATCACCTCTGAGTAAGCGGTATGCAACCAAGTATAGCTGGAGTTTCTTCAGTCAGGCATATATCTGAGGCCAGTAATCCTCTTGGTAAGGTACTTCTTTGGTCTTTCCAGCTGTTGCAGGTGTCTTGTAAGGTACATCCCAAATGGGGTGTTGTCCTCTATGATGGGTCTGATGAGTGATGAGTAGAGGGGCACAATAACCTCTTTTGTTCTAGATGCGAACTCTTTTGTGATTAGGTGGGCCACATAGAAAGATTTTCTAACCACCTTGACAATATGATTGTCAAAGGAGAAATTACTATCTACTTGGGTCCCAAAATCCCTTATTACATTTTCTGTATTTAGGGGACTACCACTTAGTTACGTTGTTCATGTGAATGTCCTTATACAGTCATGTGCATTTCCTTTTCTCCATGCTTTTTTTGTATTTTGTTCTACAACACTAAGTGGTCTTGTAAGCTACAGCCATATTTAGGTCATCTGGTTACCCAAGATGTCCACAGAACTGCCCCCTCCCTTCAGTGCTGAGGACCATAAATCAATGAATAAATAAATAAAATAAAACAAACTCACAGATCTCTGTCTGAACTGTAGCAACAAAATTGCTACAGATGGTGTAGCGTACTGTGTTAGTAACTGAATAACTGTAGTAAGAAGGTTCCATATGCTGTTTTTTTTATTGCTGCTAATAAACACAGTTGTTAAGAAGCTTTGATGTCACTTGCAAAATTGTATCTGAATGCAACTATCCAATTTGCATCCATTTGACAGCTGCTGTTCATGCAGCCTAACAGCTTGTACCCAAGGCAGCCACACCCTTTGCTCCACCTTAGTTATGGCTGTCCTATAAAATGCTGCCTCTCTCCATTTCAGTGCAAGTGGGCTCTATGTAGATTACCATTTGACTATGAATACCAGCCTTGGTATCTTAGAACAAAAGTGTTTCTTTTCTAGAAAAAAAAAACAAAGAAGAGTGGGGAAGAACTAATTCACTACTGTATTCTGGCAGAAGCGAGAGACACACAAGGTTAACATTCAATGTTCCTCACTCTTTCCATTTCAAAAATACAGAGCCATGCAAGATATTGCACTTCAAATGTTAACGGCGTTTCACTATGTTACTTTGCATTGAAAATATATTACCTCTGTAGCTTATTTCTCAAAGATTTGATATAGGCTTACATCTAATAGCTTAGGGAACTGAGTCTGAATTCCATATATGTGTGTGCATGCTCCGGCACTTGTGAGAGAAAAACAGATGAGAGAGAGAGAGAGAGAAAGAGAGAGAGAGAAAGGAGTTAATCATCTGTCAGCAAGAATTGTTCAGTCCTGAGGGAAACTGAAAGTGACAATGAAGAGTTTGAAGTGAGGCAGAACAAGGGAGAGAATTGCCAATGTTTTATGATTCCATTTACGTTTGAGGAATATATGTAAGCTGCATATGCTTAAATGTACATTTGTAAAATAGTAACCAAATGTTGGACAACACAGAGAATACAAAAGATAAGTGGTTGTTCTTAAGCATTCTTCAGATACATGATTCCATTATTAAGGCCTAACCTACTCTTTTTTTTCTCTGAATCAAATCTGCATAATCTCATGTTTTTCTTCTAGTTACTCCATTTTTTTTAATCTTCCTAGAAATTCTATTTATAGTGAATTCAGTCTTACTCTTGTGGCGTTTGTTGAAAAAGGCCACATAGGACTAGTTTATTTTTCCCATTAATAAAATAAAATAGAGTAAGCACATACTGCTACTTGTATACTTTTTAACTAGGAAACTACTGGAGCAAAAGTATGCTCCCCTCCAGGTACTCCAATAATAATTTTTGTTATTTTAATGTTTTTTAATAGGCAGTAGGTGAGGTTTGTATTCTATCTGGGTAAGGAAAAGTCCACATTTAGTTGGATTTATGGCTTCCTTGCCTAGGAAGCTAATTATGCTCCTCTAAGCAGATTGTGGGGTCTAGATGAGTGCCAGTCCAACTCATGGTAAAATATCAACATTTGATTAAGCCAAATGCATGTATTTTTAAGTGATTGAAGTGCCCTGAGGCATGTGCCATTCTGAGACAATATGCTCATAAAGGGAGAATATTCAGAAATCTTAGTTAAAGATCAAAGATCAATGGCTTGGCATTGTAGCAGTTGGCATTCTGCTGGTGAATTAGCATGACATCTGAGGTGCTGAAATGAAATGCCATTGATATAACTGAGTATAGCCAAATCACTAAATTCTCAGTTCAGATTATTGAGTTTGCCTCTAATAGTAATGGGGCATGTGTTTTTTTCATGATGGGGTAATTATGAAAACCTTATTGTAGAAGAGGCAGTACATGAACAGAATTATCACTATCACCCTATAGTCTTTGAGTCCATTCCTTCATTTCCTACTTGCAGACTATAAGAATGAACAAGTCACTTAACCTGTGAGTGTTTCTGGGCAGCAAGTAAAAATGGCTTACTTCTTTAGTACCTCAAAGTCAACATGTGTAAAGAAATTAATGAAAAAAACAATAGTTGGCTATACAAGGTTAGAGGTACTGAAATATGAAAAAAAATTAGAGAGGAATTGAAAAAGGAACTAAATAATAAATCCTAATATAGAGGAGAGGCACATGATGCTTAAGGTTAGGATAAAAATGATGAATTAATATAAACAGATAAATATAAGTATATATTGATATATATATATATATATATATATATATATATATATATATATATATATATATATATAGATACATAGATACATAGATATATAGATAGATAGATATATAAAACAAATCCTATAACACATGAATAGTACCCTTGAGATAACATTTGCTCTGTTCTTATTTTTAATATTCTCATTGTTAGTATTTCAGCTGCATAGGCCATTAGTCTAGGATTCATCTATGGGGGCTGGCATAAGAGTTAAGATGTGTGTCTCACAAAAACAAGTTACAGGGTTTGATTCTCACCTTGGGGTTTGCTTTGAAAAAGCTTCCCAGGGCTGTTAGCCTAGTAATCAAGTATGAATCTTAGAGAAAAAGAGCAGTGTTAATTTAACTACAGCTAGCACCAAAGAGGACTTGTTATTATGAATACTTTCTGTTTTTATTTATAAGAATTACACTATTAATATTTCAGCTGCATGGAGAGAAGGGCTAATTTACCTGTGGCTAACACTTCAGAGAATTTGTTATTACAGATAATGGTACTAGTCTTGTTTGATTCAAACATAATGGACAATTTGATACTCAGAGGCCTTAGAGCATGAAGAAGTAAAAAGTCACATTGCTGCTTTTAAGTCAGGTAAGAGCTGCTGTGTACTGTGATCCTGACATATCTGAGGAAGAACACGGCTGCAGTAGTTAGTATAACATCTCCGATTAACCATGCTAGTCAGCGTGATAGTGTAGCAGTGAAAGTTAAAAGGATTCTTTGATGCTTCTGTAAGGATGAGAGATTCTAAGGATGAAATGAATTACTCTCACTTTATAGTGTCACCATAACATCACCTACATAGAACTTTGGCCAGTTTTACTGACTATGTAGAAGCAGGGATTAATGTAATGGCAAACATGGAAGAGTGAATAAAGGGCTATTATATGAGAAATGGTTTATAATAAAAAGAGAGAAGCTGCATAATAAACATGCTTTAAATGCGTCACTTATGTAGACTGAAAGTGATTTTGTAACAGATGAAAAGAAACAAGGTTGATGGTAAGAGACAGCATGGCAGATAGCTGCAGAGACTTTCTAACCAAACCAGTAATGATGCCTTGAAATAATGTTAATGAGAACTACTTACTACTGAATCGGGGTTAGATTTATGCTAGGACTGGATCAGCTAGTGGGCTGAAATGGGGACGATTATTCAAGAGCCTTTATCTGAAAACTAACTGGATTAAAATAACAGAGACATTGCTTCATGGATAACGGGCATGGGGAAATTAAAAATAGCTTTAACACATAGAAAATTCTACAACTTTGTACAGAACTGTTATACCCTTCCAATACAATTGTTATCATCATATTAACCAAAAACAATTACTGTATAGGTTCATAGGTTGGTACTAGGCTATTGGCCCTAGGGCCTTTACAAGCCTAGCCATAACAATTCCCTGGATATTTCTTCCCACAATATTTACTTCCCTGGACCCCTGTCTAGCAGGGCGACTGACGTGATCCCCGGGGTGAATTTCCTTTCTCCCATCCAATCTTCAAGGTTCCTTTTGAAGAGGGCCAAGGGGGTGCTCTGCTTGACATGTATGGCCAGTCTATTCCAGAGTATGGGGAGTCTCTGGGTCAGGATCCTATCCCTCCAGCATGTTTTGTTCATTGTGATGACAAGGTTTAGATCCCTGAAGCATGTGGCTCTAAGGGATTGGGATTTCTTTAAGTGGAGCATGTCCAACAGCTCAGTGTTTGACATGGCCTTATATGTTAAGCAGAGATCGCCTCTGAGTATACGATATGTAACAGAGTATAGCTGGAATTTTTTTAGATGGTCAGCATAGGCCATCTGCTTTAGGCCTGTGATTCTTTTAGTGAGGTATTTTTGCGGCCTTTCCAGCTGTTGCAGATGTCTTGTGAGGTACATACCAAATGGAGCATTGTACTCTATAATGGGTCTAATGAGGGATGAGTAAGGTGAGACAATGACCTTGTTTTTTCTGGATGAAAAGCCCTTAGTGATGAGGTGTGCCACATAGAAGTATTTTCTGACTGTTGTGGCAATGTGGTTATCAAAGGTGAGACCACTGTCCACCTGTGTCCCTAAGTCTCTCATCATACTTTCAGTGTTTAGTGTACTGCCACCTATGTGGTAATTCATGGGTACATTTTTTTTCCCAAATGGGATAACTATACATTTCCTGGAATTAAGCTTGAGCCCATGGCTCTGGCACCAAGCATCTGTTTCTTTAAGGCCCTTTTGTAGAATATCCACATCATTTGGCAATTCAATAATGGCTCTTATTTTGCAGTCATCTGTGAACTTTGTTAGCCAGAGTCCCTTAGTGTTGGCCTGTACTTCAAAGAAGTAGATGCCAAGCAAGAGCGGTCCCAGGACTGAACCCTGAGGTACTCCACTTGTCACTTGTCTGAAGCGGAATTTGGAATCGGCTACTTTTACAGTCTGGGTTTTGTCAGTAAGCCAGTTGGTAACCCATCGAGTGATGTAGGGATTTATGCCCAGCTTAGTAAGTTTATCTATGATTCCAGAGTGGAGGGTGGTGCTGAAGGCCTTGGCGAGGTCCAGATAGGCTTTGTGGACCACCTTACCCTTGTCCACAGCTCTGGAGACTGATTTGAAGAAGATAATCAGGTTTAAGAGACAGATCGGCCCTTCACAAACCCAAACCTGTTGGTGTCCAGTGTTTAAAGGTTGCCAATGTCTTTGTTTATAAGTTCCATGATAATGCGTTCCATGCCCTTGCAGATCAGGCTCATCAGGCTGAAGGGACAGTAGTTCCCGTGATCCAAGATGGATCCCCCCTTGTGGAGTGGGATAACTGTAGTTGTGCACCACTCAGTGGGCATGAAGCCTGAGGTGAGGTTATGATTCAACATGACACTTAGGTGAGGTGCTATTTCATTTTGTAATTCATGTAATACACAGCACAGGATGTCATCTGGTCCCATGGATTCTATATTCTTATCTTTGGAGAGTGAGGTTTCTACCTGTGTGGCAGTGATTACCGGAATTTGGCAATCTTTTGGTATTGAGATGGGCCATTTAGGGGGTAAGAGGGGGATGAAGTTGGCACTAAATCAATCTGCCAGGATATTGGCAATATCCTTGGGATCAGTATATTTAATGCCATTATGTTGTAGCTCAGAGCAGATCTGAGCATTGCCATTTAGATTCTTGACATAACTATAGAAAGCCTTGTGGTTGTCTTTGGAATCTTTGGCAATTTTATTTTCGTAACTAGCTTTGGAGGATTTTATGAGGGATCTCTGCTTCTTACTGAGACTGGTAAGGGAGTTTTTTACATCCTGGGATTTTCCTCTTTTCTGCAACAGTTTCTTCCTTCTGTTGTATAGTTTGTTTATGACAGGGGACCACCAGATTGGCTTCCTTTTTTTGGAGGAGAGCATCTTGGTTCTATTTGGGATGGCATGATTCATGCAGAAGTGGATGTGCTCGTACAGTGCCTTAGTGTAGGATTCAGCAGTCAAACTTTCAACTCCCATCTACATGGGTGTCATGAAGTTTGTCACTTCTAATCTGAGTAGCATAAAGTTGGCTTTGGAGAAGTTTTTTACGGAGGTTTCCTTACTGGGGGGTGGTGGTGGGAAGTTGATGTCAGGGGTGATTAGCTTATGGTCAGTCCTGACCAATGAGGGGGTGACCACTGGTGTGGAGCATCTGTCTCCCATGTTGGTAATGACCAGGTCAAGGATATTGGAGTCCCTGGTGAGACAATGGATTAGTTGATCCAGGGCATTGGAATTTATGAATTTCAAGAACCGCTGGAAAAAGGTGTTGGTACCCAAGTAGTTTTCCCATTTATTGGCAGGGTAGTTGAAATCACCCAGTATTAGGCAGAGGTGGCTCGTGCTATTGGACTGCCGGACTGCAGCCCCCTGAACTTAAAATAAAGAAAAATAAAGAAATAAAAAAAAAAAAAAAAAATTTTAAAAAATCGCTGACTTTCGCGCATGCGCACTAGTCCGGACTGCTGCTGAGACAGTCTGGAGCATGCGCAGATTGTCTCAGCAGCAATCCTGACTGGGAAACATGAAGAACGGAGCTCACAGAAGTCTATGCAGTTTTAAACTGTCCTGGAACTCGCGTCGGGGTCGGACTGCAATGTCAGCAGTCTGGAATTTGCTGCATCGATCTCACGACGGGCAGAGTCTTGTGTGGATTGGCGGTTGCTGCAGTCTCATCGGGGGAAGATCTCATGACGTGGATGTGTGCAGGCAGATTTTCATACAGGGATTGGATTTATGCTACAGGTGTGTGTGTGAAAATGCCCCAGGTGCAATATACTGGCAGTTAGACTCATGGCTGTGTGGTTGGGAATACCTCAGGCTTGAACCCTATGCCTTGTATGCAGATGTTAAAGAGGTGAATTCCCTACCCACCACCATTTGTAAAAAATTGCAGATTTTTGCCTCATATTTGATCTGATCTGTTCCTCATAATATTTCTGGTTTGTAAATGTTGCAATGCTTGATATTTGATGGTGCAGTGATAGCACTGTTGCCTCACAGCTGCAGGTTCTCAGGTTTGATTCTTGGCTGGGGTGCTGTCTTTGTGGGGTATGTATCTTCTCCCTGTGTTTGTGTGGGTTTGCTTTTGTGTCCTCCCATATTATAAAGACATGTCTGCATTATTTCTTCCTGGGCCTCTGCTGAAAATTGTCTTTTTGTTCCAAGTCAGACTGTCCTGATTAATAAATGTTAAATAAAATTGACAGGCATTTGAATTTCAGACTTCAGGTTTCTGAATGTTTCATTCCTTACATATTTGATGGTGCAGTGGCAGTATTGTTGCCTCACAGCTATAGGTTTTCTGGTTTGATTCTTGGCTGGGGTGCCTTCTGTGTGGAGTCTGCATCTTATCCCTGTGTTTGTGTGGATTTGCTCTGGTGTCCTGCCATTTTACAAAGACATGTGTCTACAGTATTTCTCCCTGGGCCTCTGCTGAAAATTGTTTTTGTTCCATCAGAAGTAAAATTGACAGGCATTTGAATTTCAGACTTCATATTCTTCAGAAAATGTATAGTAAAACAACTTTTTATTCTAGCAATAAATATATAGTAACACAACCTTTTCTTATAGCAATTTTCTAAGTTTATAAGATGACTATTTGAAATTTGTCCTTATTTTTGGGACTGTATTACCCTGTTATTGGCTTTATCCAGGTTTTTTGTGCTAAGGTTGACAGCTATGGCAAGAACTGAATTCACTGAATATGTTTGAGGGCTGTATTCCCCTCGTTACTGGGTTTATCCAGGTGTTTTGTGCTAAGAGGTTGACAGCTATGGTGAGAACTGAATTCATTAAATGATAGCCATTTAAGTTTTAGTCTTCCTCTCTTTCACAAAGCAGCTGATCTGGCATAGTGGTATGTTGCTCTGACTGTTTTGCACAGGGACCTTGGCAGTAAAATGTATGGTGGTAACACAGCATTTTTCTTTCACAAAGCAGGTGATTTGGCATAGTGGTATGTTGTTCCGACTCTTTTGCACAGGGACCTTGGCAGTAAAATGTATGGTGGTACATCACATTGTTGGTCCATTTTTCATAAAATTGTGTTTTTTGGCAAATTAGTGACAACATCATTAAAGACTGAAGTTAGAAAATAATGACAGACATTTGAGTTTCAGATTTCATACCATTCAGAAAATTCATACTAATGCAAGACCTCTATTATATTTCTAAGTTTATAAGAGCAATATTTTAAAAATTGTCCTTATTTTTGGGCCATTGCCCTATTTCTTTGTATGGCTTTGTCCAGATTTCTTGCTCTGAGGTTGAGAGGTATGACAAATGTGTCATGGCCATCACAAGTCAGCCAGAGACATTTCAAACTGTGACATACTTGTTGCACCCCACTCCCCCATGTAGTGACTCTGGATGTGTCGAAGCAAGGCAAGGAGTAGTCATGCAGTGTAAATGTGCAGAGTATCCCCCCATCCAAGGTAGACACAAGTACTAGAGTGGCTTTTCATCTGTCTTTGATTTTTACAGAATGGTCTGGTTTCTGTCATATTTTTTGTACTGTTGATTTATGCTTATTACTCAAAGTGCCTGTTGCTCTGTGTTTAAGTAGCAATACTTTAATGACCATTAGGTAAGCTTCACTGAGATTGCAAGATGCAAGTAAGCTTTAATAAGCATACTGTTAAAGAATTGCCAACATTGCAAGCCTTTCTGTTGCCATGTAGAGAATACTTAACTAGATAATGTATAAGCCTTGGGTATTGAAATGCATATGCCAGTATTTGTAATAAAGGACAGGATTACATTATTTTAAGAGTCTCATTACACTTGGGGACTTCCAGTCATCTCTGCAGGCTTTACCCGTAAACAGAATGCCAGTCGTGTGGTCCATAACCTGTACAGTAATCCTTTTAGTGTGGTCCATAACCTGTACAGTAATCCTTTTAAGCAATGTATCTTGAGCTTATTTTGTTTGCTTTTCATTTTTTACTTTGATCATGTTTTCCCCATGAAACAAGTAGATGTCAGGCAGCAGGTCTTTTTTTGGATAAGGAACATTTTTACAAGAGGAGGCATCAGAGATTTCTACTTTCAGCATGTTACTTGGTACTTTAATAAAGCTGAATATAAATTATAATTAGAACTGCAGTGCAAGAAGTGGTTTGAATTGAGTGCTGCTTGTTTTTCTTATACTTGATTTTGACTGGCATTCCATTAATGTATTTAAAAAAAAGTAATTTATTTTTTCATGCCTCACAACCTTTTTTGTTTCCATCTGGATAGTAAGCTGTCATGCAGCCAATGCATTGAACTATTTTTATTCTTCTACACTTCATTTTGTCTTGATTGGACTCTAATAATGATGGTTTGGCACCCAGGGCAGTATATTTAGTTTTTGTGGTTAAGAGCATAGCTCCTCCCCTTTCTAACTGACCACACCCCTTTCCATTGACCCCACCCATTCAGCTGTCTCCTGCAGCCCCCCTTTGATTTGAAGTCACCAGCCACCACTGGTATTAGGGTGTTTGGTTGTATCTTAATATTTTACAGTATGTTTAGAAAAGTGTAGTGAGGATCTTGGGGCATGGTGGGGGATCTGTAGCAAGCTACAACTTGGATTGCAGTCTTAGCTAGTGTTAGTTGCACCTGGAGAATTTCAGATGCATTGTGTTGGGCAACTAGCCTGGAGGTGTGAATATCCTTGGTGAATATGGACCTTTAGTGTTTCGGTCTTGGTTTGTTGGCCGAAAAGTGTGGTAAGAGTTGTAGCCTGGTAATGCAGGGGTGCTCTCTGGAGCCTTGAACCAGGTCTCAGTTATTGCACAGATATCGGTGTTCTCCATTTTTAGGAATGCCTCAAGAGACTGCATTTTGAGCTTTAGACTTCTAGCATTGAGTAGCATTACCTTCAGATTTTGTATGCTTGTATCTGTTACGGTGGTGGTTTTGTCCTTTGAACCTTGCCTAATTAAGGCACTATAGGGGTGGCAAGAGCTTTAGTCACTAACCTGAATCCCAGGGGCAACAGGTGCAGACCATTTCTGGCAAAGCATCATGGTTTGTCGATCATGTCGTCCCAGGCAGACAGATACTGGATCCCCTTTGAATGACACCAGAAGCTTAGCCAATAGTTGAAGTCAATCATTTTGTCCTTATACTGTGGTATAATTCTGGGTAAAGGCAGGATGCTACTCAGGGATAGGGTCATACCTGCTTGGGCCACATGATCCAAGAGCTCTTCCTTGTCTCTTTTCATGTAGTCCATGGAGGTACGTCTCAAGTCATTCACTCCAACATGGACAATAACAGAGTCATATTTGTACTTGTTGTGGAGTGACTTGAGTGCATGCGTTATGTGGCGGATTATGGCACTCAGCAGACAGCTGACTGTAATTTTCTCCTTGTTCAACCTGGTGAGAGGGACATCAATGTGCCTGACTATAGAGTCACCTATGATTAAAATGTTGGGTACATTTTCTTGCCTTAGGGGCTGTTGTTGGGTGGCACACTGGTGTTGTGAGCTATGTGTCACTTTGGTTGTGACTGGTGTTTGTTTGCGTTTCACCTTTGGAGTTTCTTGTTGCTTGGGCAGGTTAATATTAAGGGCCTACGCATATGTGGGTTTAGTGTTGCTATGTGTGGGTGTTTATGGTGTGGGTTTTAAAGGGCTATTTGTTGCTGAGGTGTAGTGCAGGTGTTAACCGTCTCCTCTTGACTGTCTAACAATCTTGGCTGGAGAGAGCTTTGCTTCCAGTTTGGCTATGTATGTGCATGTCTCGCAGGTTCTAGTGTTGGATGGTAGGAGGAGAGGGTTGTCTGTGTACATGAGGCCGTTGCTGCATTTCCCCAGTATGCCCAGATTCACCAGGTGGACAGGAGGAATCACCAGAAGCTGATCCTTGGACATGCCTGTTTAGATGCTTTTTTGTAAAGTACAAGAGCTGTTTTTTCCTTACCTTTGCAAGGTACTTTGCAATTATAGGCTGTTTAGTGCCTATGATTAATTTCTCCTTATTAACAAGGAGAGCTGAGTGCTTGCATCAGTTTAAGGTTCTAGAGCAAGTGATAGTCACAGGGGTTAAGATTTTAGTGCTACTATTGAGAAACCGGCTAGTTCTAAGGGAAATTTTGAAGAGCAGACTTTCTGGCACCTGGAATAGTTTAACTGCAGCCCCATGGTGCTGCATGATGTGAAAAATGCACAAACACACACTTTTTAAGCCAGAAAGTTTAAAGGGATAGAAATCAGCCCAAAATGGCTAATAAAATTACACTCCTCTAGTGTTAGATAGGCAGTACAATGCTCACCACTCCCACTGTTAAGCAGTATGACTTCCCTCTACCACAGCAAGGTCGGGATAGCTCTGAACACAGAAAATAAAGTCCTGAAACCCACAAAGCCTGGGATCTGGACTATACTAGCTGGGAAAGGCAGGAAATGAGCAAACAAGATAGTATTTATTTTTTGGTTAAAACAGGTTAAACAATGCAATAATACAGTAAATAAACACAGAAAAGGGTAATGCACTTCAGTGTGTAGCACTAAACAATAAATGCAATTAAAACTCTACAAAATTAGCAATTTAAAACTTTTTAAATGAAGCAAGGCAAGTGCAGAACAGTGTTATCCCTGACAGAGAATCCCATGTTTCTCTTCTGATATGCAAAGTAATAATATTATAAAATGATCCTTCCTGCCCACAAAATAAATGTCATTGCCTCCAAAGGTAAAACATTTATTTAGAGTAATCATGGAGACTCTTGGGAAAAGATATTACTTCCAAGTAATACACAATTGTAATAATTTGAATTAATCATGTAGGGTCATGTCTGGATTTCCTTTAATTATCCGTAACATTTCTGCTTTTTACATGTACTCAGAACATCTGCTGTCATATAAGAGACAAAAATCACCAAGAATGGACACTCATTATATGTGACTGTTTACAAATGTATCACATTTGTACTTGTTTAGCATGTCACAGGTTATAACTAAAAGCATCCCCAGAGCAAGCTCACCTACCTGATTATGAAGTGAATAAATAAATCTCATCATATACTGTGCATACTGCTTGCAATGAAAAAAACGTGCAGCACTCACCAGTTCGATTCGTCTTGTGAAATTGAATATGTCTGAGATGAAGAAGCAGTGAGTCTTAACATATTGAAGTGTTATGATACAATGTTTGATAAATTCCATGTGACATCCACAATTGGTGGCACTGTGTTTTTGTTCTGTTTCAGCAAATTACTTTTATTCTCTGCGCTAAGGCTATCCTACGTTCTGGAAGCATATTGCTCTTTATCTGCTTCATACTTCACTGGTCCCTGAGACACACATTGGAAAAGGTGTGTATAGACAATGCAGTGCAGTTTGTTTAAGAGTATGTTATTTAATTTCTGTCCATTCTTCTAATAATGATAACAGGAAGAAAATCATAAAGATGTCCTTTATATTACTTACTGGTACATTATCTTCTATTCAAATAACGCAAATGTCATCTTTCTGTTACATTTTATTAATAGCTTCAGTGAGACAACACACAAGATAAGCATGATACTGCTCTCATATCCTGTGATGTATATTTATATGCTACTTTATGAAACATTTTCTATCAAAAGTTGAGTTTTTGTTTTTTGTAAAGCATGCATTGCTTCAGTAAATAAGTCTGCATAACACAACATATTTTGTGATGTCCCTAATGCAGACATGTATATTCCACTATTTTTTCTCAAAGCAGCAAGGTTCCTTTTTTCTCTCAGCTAGATGGATGCATTTATTTCACATCATTGTTTTGAGACAGAGTGCAGAAGAACAAATTGTAATGTTATCAAATAATATTCTGTTTGCTTGTACAATGAATATGGATTGTGTAATATAGAAATAAAATAAAATGAAATGGATGCATGCCACATTTGTGAAGAGCAATGGACCCCTCATTTAGCATGTAATAGTAATCTTCACAATGAATTGATGCATATTTTTAAATGATTGTCACATTCCTAGACAAACTGGAGAACAAGATAAGCAATACATGGGACAGGTGATGCATAAGTATAACAGATAGTATTACAGCCTCTCAACTATAGATTTTCCCATGTATGTCCTTGCACAGGTGCTGTATATGCAAATATACCCTTGGAACAGAGTGACAATGGATATTGCACATGACTTTTACTCACTTCTGTAAGTGATGCAAGTTCATACACAGCCTGCCCTCTTGAAACATACCTCTGTTTGCTGCACATCTTCTTCAGATAAGCTTGCATGGAGCAAAAATTCATGGTCATATGACCTTCCTGTCCTACCATGGGCATAGCTCCTTTACTCTTCTCTGCATCCAGTCAGCTGCTCCAGTGCTGAGCTTGTGCATTGATCTCATCTGTGTCTGAATCAGAGCTACAAATGTATGTCATGGAAATGGCATTCTAAATGAGCTTTCTGCAGCATTTCATTAAAGGACTGTTTGCATTCCTGCTATCAGAGTTGACAATGACTTTGCAGCTCACATTTCTCTTGTCTAATGTCTCAGTACGTTGTTCTATTATGCCCCTGTTTTTCTTTCTGGATTTAATGCCAGATTTATTACTTCTCTGTTAGAGGCCTCTGTATGTTCCACATTTCATTTAAATACCGTCCCTAGCTTCACGTCCATGTGCCCACTATTAAATTACACAATATTCACTTATTCTCATTCACTTTTAATGTCTGCTTTATGTTATTCATGGACATTGGGGGTGGGGGGGCTGCCCTGCTTTTAGTAACTTTAGAAAACTAATCCTGGATGGCACTTTAAGCCATTGCAAGACAGGCACAGAATTATGTACAAGCAAACAATCATTCTCACACATGTATTGGCAATTTAGATGACTGGCACTTCATTAAAGTATGTCTTTATGATATGTGAGGAAACCTGAACACCTATTGAAAGCTCATACAGACAATATAGAGAAGTATTTTAAACCGTAGTTCTAATATTTATATTGAATTACATTTTCAAAATTCTGTTAAAACAGGTAGGTCTTGAGGAACATCTTGAAGTGGCCCATGGCTGCATCATATATTAATGGACAAGGTAAAAATATTCTACAGTTATGAAACATGGCATGAAAAAAGTTACCTTGTTGGAGTGTTCAGATTGCATTCTTGGAAGTAGTATCAGCAACATGCACCAAGGTAGAGATGGTTGAAAAGGAATCATTAATCTATATTTCAAGAATGGGACAATTCCTTGCAAAATGTAATGTTCATATTCAGTATGCAGCCACAGAAACCGAAGCAGACTACACGGCACATGTCTGACCTATGCATAGAAATATACACCAACAGAAATCATGCAGCAGCCTGTATCATGGGTATTGAGTACCAGCTAAATGTCACTTTAACAGACCAGGCATACATAGCCCAAAGAGTGGACACACTTATTAAATGCTTATGAAAGGCTTTCTTCAAACAATATTCTTGAAATTAAGCAAATGTCTCTTAAGTATAGTCAATGATTGGTCCTGAAGTGATGATTAGTCTCTGAAAATACCTTTACAGGCTCACACCTGTGACATGAACTTCATTCTATTTCCTCATTAATAACAAAAGGTGTAATATGAGGATATTCTGCATGATTTAAGATAGCAAGTGTGGTGATCTTTGTTTACTGTTTTTCTATTCATCTGTCAAATTAGTAAAGCCCTGACACACAAACATCTCCTCAGGCATCACTCAGGAGCACTGTTTAGTTAATTGTTTTTCTCAGAATCACACAGCATGTATCTGATGGGGCAGGGAATCAAACCCAAGACTACATTACTTGTACTTGGTTTGATCAACAGCTGATTACTCCTCCTCAACATAGTTCTAGACCTTATTCCACAGCTGAACAAAATTCATTATTTTGAGCAAGAAAGGCAAAAATTAGTATTTTTTTGTACATCAGTGGTAACAAAACCTATTTTTAAATAATTCTTCCAGTGTAAGTGCATGTACTCTGTATGCTGAGGGACAAATAATGGTGCCTTGAGGAAGACCTTCTGCAAATGGTAGTACAAGAAAGAGTTTATTTTTAAAACTACCTTCTGCATATATCCTGAGAGGTCGGGACAAACCAGCAACCATCATTCTCTCTGATATCATGCCAA
This sequence comes from Protopterus annectens, assembly GCF_019279795.1. Classification (NCBI taxonomy): domain Eukaryota; kingdom Metazoa; phylum Chordata; order Ceratodontiformes; family Protopteridae; genus Protopterus; species Protopterus annectens. The sequence goes on from NC_056733.1 coordinate 1,444,946,606, forward strand.
TGTTTATCACAAATCTTCTTGAAGAGGTCCTACCCATTCTATTAATTTCTTCCAACTCTTTGATGTGCTCATCCTTCCTTATCTTTTCTTTATACTAGCTAAGATATTGGATTTATTTTGACATATATTCTTTATATCCATTGCCTTTTACTTTACTTCTTTCCATACCTATTTCTAAAGCATTCACAGACTGGATAGGCATTTTACCTGTTTAATCATTTTTTTTTTTTTGGAAAATTTTTGTTAACACCTCCTGTACAATATCAGTTCTTAAGACAGTCTGTGAACCAGATCTAATCAATTAAATTTGCTCTTCATCTCCACAATATATTCACATGTAATACTGTTGATCTAGTTGTCCTAGGGTTTTCCCTATTACATATGTGATCCAGTTGTCTACCCACTTGGTGAGGTAGGTGTTTATGGCCACTTGAGACAGTTTCTCTCTCATATCTGACTGTGGATTTGTTTCAAACGCTTTGGCCAGGTCAAATTACACAAGATGATAGTGTTGTCATCATGCAAGACCTTGGTAACCTTCTTGAAGAAAATGAACAGATGTAACAGATATGATGTAGCCTTATCAAATCAAACATTGGTTTGGTACACAGTCGGCATATTACCTGTGTCCTTTTAGTGACGTTCCATAATGACTCTTTAGGCTACCCCACGGAAGAGGAAAGTTAGGATGGGTCTATTACTCCATGCATCCGGTGATGGATCCCCCCTAGTCAAAAGAAGGCATGTTTCTATACACCCTTCTTTGGAGACATAGGCTGTCTGGAGGCTGTGTTGAAGTACAGATCTAACTGTCTGGTAGGTCAAGTTTTAAGTCATGCTATAAGCAACCTGTGATGTTGTCAGGGCCCATTGATTCTGTGGTATTAGCTGTAGATGAGCTGTCCTCCTGAGAATAAAAAGCAAGTATTGTTTGCATATATACTTTGGTTGATGACTAGTGGAGACAGGAGGTGACATGTGAGACAAACTTTCAGCTAGCAGATTGTCTATTTCCTCCAGTTAGGTATATCTTTTGGCATCCACACACAGATCTGTGCTTAGATGTATATTCCACATAACATTTCATATCTATTGTAATAAATGATTTGTGAAAAGACCTCCTAATATAACCTTGGTCATTCATCATATTACGCACACAGCTGCTATGCACAAAGTTATGTCACATACTTATATCACTTGCGCAACATACGCCTATATGGTTTCATGGTCAAGCTGTATTTGAGCAGCCTAATGTCATACCAGGACACATTACAGATCAGTTGTCTGTGGCTCATACAGAACAATTCCTGATGCAAAATGATAATAGTCACACAATGGTGCTGCTGACCACCTCAATAATCCTTGGTTATAGCAATACAACTGCATATACAATGAATTCCACAAGGCTGCAATTGCATCAAAACATGTGGTTCATTGGTTGTGTAAATTACAACATAACATGACTTATGTGATTATGTAATCTATATGAATTAATATGGATGTCTTTCACAGAACATTTAATGATGGTATGCAGACACATGCACAAGTGTGCCATATTGCAAGTGTCATTGTGATGGCAGAATGTGAACTGTGTAGAAGGCTGACCTGCTTCATTACAACAACACATGCCATTATATTAAAACAATATATGGATATATATATATATATATATATATATATATATATATATATATATATATATATATATATAAGTGTATCGTACTATGTCAACAATTCTCAGGAGGAATATTACTACAACTGTTATAAAATGTGTGTGTACTACAATGACATAAATGGCCATCAGTATATTATCTAATAGCACAGATTGTAAGACCATCTTGTAGCCATACTGTACATCCACACCTCAATATAGCACTTCAATGGCAGCAAAATTGACATGTCAACTGTTCATAGAGTCACAGGACATTATTAGGCTAATGGCGGACATCACATGAAGTCCTAGCCATTATTATACTATGTAAAAAGATCCCAATATCTATATTGTGGAAGATAGTAAGACTATTGTGTGTATGTGTATGTGTATATTTGTCACATTGCATTGCATCCTGCCATTGTCCTTATGAAACATGTGCACCGCACAGTGACAGAATTAGCAATCACACATGCAGTGGTCTGGAGATGGCTTGCAGAGGCTCATGGAAGGACTCTACTTCATGATGTCTGTATGCATATTTGACATGAGGACATCCTCCACTCCTCTGCAAAACAGATGTCATGTGGCCAGTGGAAAAAGGAAGATGGTGGATGCATGGTGTCAAAGGTTTCCCAAGTGGTAGTAAAATGAAGAATGACTCCAAAAAATCATACAATGACCATAATGTACCACCAACCACACATACACAGCAGTAGTCTGGGCCTGATTTGAACATTAGACCTGTGTAGGTATAGAAGATGAATGCCATGCAATGTCACACTAGCAACACAACATACGTCTGAGTGTATCACTGTCATGTTGCAATTTATGGAGTATGATATCATCATTGTATGCTGAGGAGAACATGTTGGGTGAAGTGTAGGACATGAATGCGCAGTCACATACCTTTGTAAAATTGTCCCGAATGTGACAGGTGTATCAATAGACATGCAAGTCACCTGCTGTCAGATTAGAAGCCCTATATGTGTAGGTAAAGTAGTTTTGCAAACACAGTAGTTAATATTACTGCCACAATGCAGGTTTGTTTGAATACTGTCAGACTGCATGTTATACAGGATGACATCATCATTGTATGCCATGAGATGTTCAGAGTAGGGCTTGGCATAGCTGTGAACTCACATATCATTTTAAATTTGTCACCATAGTGGTTGTGACTGCACACACAGTTGATTACAGTAGGAAGAAAATCCTTATTAAGTATTTACAAAGCACAGCACTTAACACAAGTTCCACAACACAAGTCTGATTTTTAGAGTATTGGACAATACTTTGTAAGTGATGACATCAGCAGTGTCTGGTGTGAAGAGGATGGTAACAGCAGTGTTCCAAATGCAGATGTGAAAAGATCTTTTGAATGTCAACCAACTGAGAAAACACATACACAAGTCGACCACAGTGAGAACAGAGCCCCTCCCTAAGCCTACCAATTAGAGGACTCAGTATTTAACACAAACACTATAGCACATGGCTGACTTTCAGAGTGCTAGGACAACACTTAATAAATAATGACATCAGCAGTGTCTGGTGAGAAAAGGATGGTAATAGCAGTGTCCTACATGCAGGTGTAAAATGGTCTCTTGATTATTAACCAAGTGATCACACACATACACCAGTTGACTGCAGTGAGAACAGAACCCTTACTTAACTAAGTACACTGACTAGAGAACTCATTGCTTAACAGAGGCACCACAGCAAAAGTCTAAATTTTAGAATTTTGGGCAGCACTTTATAAGTGATGACAACAGTAGTGTCTGGTGAGAAGATGGTAATAGCAGTGTCCCATATGCATGTGCAAAATGTTCTCTTGAATGTCAACCAACTGAACAAACACACACACAAGTTAACTGCAGTGAGAACAGAACCCTTATCTAAGGTAAGTACACTGACTAAAGAATTCAGTATTTAATGCAAGCACCATGCACAAGTCTGACTTTTACAATGTTGCTGAATGGATGGCATCATTTGAGAGATCATATGAGACAAGATGTCCAGAGGCCAAAATGAAATGGAAGTGTAGTCATGTACAGCTGTCAAAATATTGGTACTCCATGGGATTGTATTGATGACTGTAAGATGCACAGTTATAGTTTTCTCACTAAACACATAAGTTGACTGGAGGGAGATTAGAAGGGTTCCTATTAAATGATTGAAGATGCATTCTTTTGAATGCATCTTGATTGAACTTGAAAGTACAAAAAGGCAACATAGCAAAACGACATATAAGCAATTTTTTTCTCTGGGAAAGAAATCTCTTGGCCACTTCCATTAATTTGACATTTTTGTGACTGTAGTGCAACCTTGGAGTTGGTACATTTAAGTAGGTGGGGTGTGCGGGACCCAGGGGTGTGGGGCGGAGAAGCCCCCCCTTATGTAATGTTTTAAATTTTTGTTTGGATCAGCGATTTTTTTCCCTTGGAAAAAAATGCTGTTCTACGCATTTGAGATTGTACACTGTTGCTTACATGGGTTCGATAAATCATTGTTCGCTTTTTTAAGCATTCAATGATTTAACATAGACCCGATTAGAACCACTACCTAAGTACACCAGGAAGATAAATCAGTACTTAAAGCAAGCACCACAACACAAGTCTGACATTTACAATGCTGCAGGACAAATGACATCATTACTGGATGTTTCAGACAAGACATTGTGAGGCCTGAATGAAATGGATGTGTACTCATGTACAACTGTATGGTACTCCATAGGATTGTACTGATGACTGTAGTATACACAGTTATACATTGCTGACTAAACACACACACACACACACACACACACACACACACACACACACACACACACACACACACAACTTGACCTCAGGTAGATTATAACCCCTATCTAACTAGGCACACCAGCTACAGACCCCAGTGCTCAATGCAAGTGCTACATCACAAGTCTGACTTCTGCAATGCTGTCAGACAATTTTTACTGGATGACATCATCACTGGATGTTTGAGAGGATATGTTGGGATGCCTGTATGGATTGGATGGATAGCCATGTTTGACTGTCAATATATTAAAGTTCTCCTTGTTACCAGATTGATGAGTGTGCAAAAGTGTAGTGTTTGCTGTTGTGTTTTCAATGTGCAAGTATACTTTAAGAGACAGCTTTATAAGCTATATGCAAATAGCTGTCCACGTTAATACAACTACTGGAAAATCTGAATGTGTATTATCAGTATACAGATGTACATGGTATGTAAGAAATTTTTTTTTTATTTATTTCTGTAGCATAGTTTATATATTTGGGAACAAGTAATGAGAGACCAAGTTTTACATGCATGGGTGCAGGTAGCATATGACTACAATGTAAATATGTGCTCTTTCCTTAAAAAGTGCCTTCCCTTTGGTTCTGTTTATATATGTACTTTTATGGGATAAAGACTAACTGGACAATAAATGTAAGTAACAAATGCTAATGTGCACTTTCCATAGTGCACTACCAAGTAGTGAGCTTTTGCTAACAATGGCAAATTGTTTGCACATGTACGATACACAAGGACTCTTACTTGAACTGGGTAAATACTTATCCATACTAGCTATGGTAGACACATCTAACAGATACTTTGGTGTTCATATATAGTTCATATTGGAAATGTGTCATAAGTTGTCTAAACTTATAAAAGTATTTATACTGCTTTCCCTGTTTGTGCTTATTTAAGCGATGTGCAAATATGGGCCTCTATGTCATTGATAAAATTATGGGATTTCTATTGGTTTGCTTTACTCAACACAAACATGTTAAGTGGAGAGGTATGACAGTCAGCATTTTGGATATTACTGAGTGTTAGAAACACACCTACTGCTTAACTAACTCTGTGGAAGCAGGTGTAAGTACATTGAGATATTTATTCTGAAGCCAGATGATACAGGGTTCAAATCCATGTGTACATAATACTTTTAAATATGTATTCATAATGTAATGAAGTAATTCTTTTACCTACTGTAACTGTATTTCTCCTTAGGACAGTGGGTTTAATCAGCATTGTGTTTCGTTAACCTCACTATGCCATACAATGGGAAAAGCCATTCAATGAAATTGGTGCATAATGTCAAATTCCACTCAAACATAGCAACAAAAAGGGAAGGGCTTCATTAGCAGTCATTTCTGTCATGCGTATGGTGTGTAATTTTATTTCTTGATCAGACTAAAGTTGTTTAAATGGAGTAGATAGGAAAGTAGTGAAATGGGAGAAAGCAGAAGGACGAACAAAAGAAGAAGCAATATAGGAATGTGCAGGAGGGACATAGGAAAGAGCCATAGCTATCCACTTTTTGAACAATGTAAAATCCAAATATGTACAGAATATTAACTGAATGTGGACTGTCACCTCATCAAAGAGGGATGACAACAATGCAATCATGTTGTATTGCCAACTGGATCAAACCAAGTGTGTCAAGAAGACAGATGTGCGAAGTGTAGAGCTATGTATGGCACAATATTTTTTTAGTGGGACAGGTACACATTTTGTTTTGTTTTGCAGTAAGAGAGAAATGTTAGGTAGGGGACATAGGTATGTCAGGGTCAGGTAAGTCAAGTAGGTGAAGAAGTGGATGCAGACAGGATGAACAAGACAAGACAAAGGGACTGTGAGGGATGCAGCAAGTTGGAAGACACCATAACTGGGAATAAGGATAGGAAATTAGATGCCCATGCCTGTCAAACATGGAGACAGTGAGAATCTAGTCTTCAAATGCAGAACTATCATCACTGTCCCCTTTGTCTGCTGGCTGTTGGAATGCTTGACATCCTTGTTTACACATGATAATAGAGATCATCTTCTCCATCCCACAGAGGTGTGAACCAGTGGTCCTCTCCATGGCCTCATGCACCAAGCCTGACATCTGCTGATGGGTGAGATAATCCCCATCTCTGCCATTAGTCCTGGAGGGTACTGCTGCACCAGCTTCTGGGGTAATACTACCTGATATGGAGGGCATATGTAGTGCAAAGGCAGTAGAGGCAATACTGTCAGGTTGGGTCCCAGATGCAAAAAACAAACGGCTGCAGGTACACTGAGGTGACCAAAACACACAACAACAGCAAAAGTAAATTAAGGCACCAAAGTTACACACTGGAAATCAGTCACTGTACTTTACTGCAGAAGACAAACGGTAAGTGCTTTCACAACTTAATGTTGCTTCATCAGACCACATCACTACAACTGATGCTTGGTTAAATACTAGGACAATTAGTATGACATCACAATTTAAAGGGATATTAGTCCACTAACATAAGAACATATATTGATATCCATAAGAAAAATTCATAAAATATATAGAAAGGTGTGTATTTACACACAATAATATTTAAAAAAAGGGGGAATGTCATCCCTGATGGTTATTAAAATATATATATATATATATATATATATATATATATATATATATATATATATATATATATATACATATATATATGTATATATACTTATACACACACATTTTGTGCACATATAACCATAATAGTACAATAAAAAAATATATATATAAAAAAGTCATATTTAGTGTTTAAGGTGCCTTGCCTTAAGGTAAGGAACTAATGAGGTGCAACCATTCAAACCAGGATATCTATCTGCTTGTAATTTAGTGATCCATTGTTGTTCTAATTCTTCAGTGTATTCAGGACATGATTAGCTAGAGCATTTGATTGCTTCTGGTTCTGTATGTCTCTTATATGTTCTAACATTCTTTCTTTAAAGCTCCTATTTGTTTTGCCTACATAATAGGCATGGCATTCTTGGCAAAAACAAAAATAAACAACATTGACACTTTTACAATCATAGTAATTCTTTGTATAAAGTTTAATACATTTCACAGGATGAATGTACTAATTTTTAGTGTACACATGCTGACAAGCAGCACAATTCCTGCACGGGATGGTGCCCTGTCTGTTTGAGAGATTTTTTCTAAAAGACTGATGTTCTCTATTACAGAGCTGCTGCTTTAAAGACACATTATTTCTAAAACTGAAGTTTGGGGTGTCACCAACTGTGGAAACCAGACCTGGTATTTTATGTAATAAGTGCCAATTCTTTTTAATAATTTCCGTATACTTATTGATGTCACTTGCAAATCTAAACACTATTCTAAACTTATTTCTATCAATACCTGTATCATAAGGTATACTTGTATCAGCACTATAAGAGCTCATGTATGGTTTACATCTTGTAGATCTCAATTTCCATGCATCTGCTATCACTCTAGTGATTTCTGAGCTAGAATAGCCTCTTGTTTTAAATTTGTCTTGTAACTTATTTAAAGCAACTACTGCCTCTTCATCATTATTATGTAGACGTAGGGTTCTATAGACTTGTCCTTTGAGGACATTTCTAGGTATGTGTCTCAGGTGCATGCTTGACCTGTAAAGACAGGCATTGGTTCTTGTGGGTTTGTGATAAATACTGGTTCTTATCTGCTTTAAATCAGTAAGGGTGACACTCACATCCAAGAAATTAACACATGTATCAGAAAAAGTAAAAGTAAACTTCAAAAAGTATGTAGTACTATGCAGGTAATCAATGAAATTACTGATATTTTCACCATGCCCTTTCCACAAGACAAAAACATCATCCACGAAACGGACGTACCAGAGAATGTAGCCAAAAAATGGGTTAACATCTGACAAAACATATTGTTCTTCCCATCGTCCATGTGAGATCTTGCTTTCTCCGTTGCTTTTTTTTAAACCTGTCTCGCTATGTTAAAAGGGTTTAACATAGCGAGACAGCTTTAAAATAAGCAACGGAGATCTCTGTTGCTTATTTTAAAGCTGTCTCGCTATGTTAAACCCATTTAACATAGCAAAACAGTAAAAAGCAACAGAGATCTTGCTTTCTCCGTTGCTTTTGGCCACAGCTCTGATGTACTGTGTAGGCATGTGCAGTACATCAGAACTGCCGCGGGTACCAGCCAGCTGCGGAAGGGCAGCAAAGAGGCATTATACAATGCCATTATTTAAGAAAAGTAATTATTTCTTTTCTAAATAATGTCATAGTATAATAGCAATAACCCACGCCTGGTGTGGTAATGCGGATTACCCACGGTTGTCTTTGTTTGGTCCCTCGGGCTTCACCCTCGGGACCAAACCAAGCCAACCGTGGGTAAATCCCACATTACCCACACCCAGGCATGGGTTATTGCTATATTATCATGCAATGCTGCTTAATGGGATCATGTGATGGAAAGTAAAAAATGCAACAATGTAAATGTTTTGAAACTGATTATTGTCTGCTTCTTGTGTGGGGCATTAGGTCATCTTTGCATGAAGGTAAGTGATGCACAAACATGACAAGCAAAGCTCACCTTGCTTTATCCATGTAAGCAGTGTTTATTAGTTTTTTTCCCCTTAAAATACAAATTCTAGACTTGAACTATGATCTATAGGTAGTATAAACTGTAAGATTCATCATGTTTACCAGGTGTGCTACACACACACTTGATTCACAGGTGTAATTTCTGCAGTCTGCATCATAGAAGTATGTTACATTAAATTTATTTAATTTATCTATTTCACTGTGTTTGCACTGAGCCATGTGATGTGCAAATATTATTAAAACATATATATTACCAAATAAATTTTAACACACATTAAACATTTTTACACAAGTCTGGATTTGAATTGCCACACCAATGAACCTAAAAAACACACTAAAAGTGTCTTATCCCTCTTTGCCAGAGAAACTGCTTTGCAGCAGAAATGAAAATCATGGTGCATACAAGCAAGTCCCATTCCATCCACAGTAATAGCAAGACATATAACACTTGTACACTCTCAGTTGTTAGTACATGTGTTAATTACAGACCTAGTGCAATGACTGATCAAACAACCATTTATGAGTATTGTTTGCATTAATGCAGTTCTGGCTTCTCTTTGAATATTATACATTCTTCTCTTATCTGAGCAATAATCTCAGACATGCACTCTGTAAAGCATTTTGTATTATTGTCCTTAAAAATGGATGAGAATATTAAATGGAAATAATATGCCGGTTTTAACAAGGGTAAGGGGAGCTTGGATATTAGTGAAAAGGAACTGAGAAATATGTGCTGCTTCTCTGATTTGTCCGTATTGCATAAATCAAATGGCTGATCTTCTTCATATGTTCTGGAGCTGCAAATGTATATATAAACTTTGGAACTCTCTTAGAATACAACTTCAGAAGATGGGTTACCAAAGTACAACGTTGTCATGGGAATTTATGATTCTACATATTCCTCCGAAAGAACTCTCTAGATCTTAAACTATTATATGTATAAATGTTTTTTGTTGATGAAGCTTTATATAGCTACGAATTGGCTAGAACCAGATAAGACATCATGGGATAATTTTAAACTTGTGGCAATAAGGCATATATTAGCACATAAATTACTCTTGAAACAAAATAACAAAAATATTAATAACCCAAAAATCTGGGAACAGGTTTTTAATATTATACTAGCATAATACTGTTATTGTGAATGTATTAAGTATTAGTTATATATTTGGAGGGAATTTTGTATTTGAACTGTGTATTATCTGTATTGACCCAAATTATTTCTATGGTCTTTCTTTTTCCTGGAATAATGTCAACTTTCATATGGAAGCATTTTATGTAGATATTGTATATATGTTTTTTTTTATGGTAGTAGTAGTGATTTGTGTTAGTAGTTTTTTTTTTTTTTCTAAATTTTTGTTTGATTTCTATTGTGTATGGAAAATATTTAAATATAAAAATTTATTATTGAAAAAAAAAAAAACTTGATACAATTACTTCTACACTTTGTAAGTCTAATCTGGGTGATACACCCACTGCAGGTAAGGGAGTTTGAATTGCTGTTATGTTTTCCTTCTCCCTACCTGTAATCAATGATTCACGGTTACAACCCACTAGCAAACAGCACTGAGGGAGTGTCTACACTTCCCACCTGCTATATGGAGCCAGGACTTTGGTATTCAACAATTCTAATCAGTTCACACCTCGTTTGCATCTTTACCATGCTCACAGGCCTGAATATACACTATAAAAAGGTAACCATGTAGCTAGGCAACCTGAAGGTGAGTAGAGCTGTGTATGTGGACAATGCAAAAGAAAATTGCTATTACTTTGAATTTATCTTCATAAAAGACTACTGATCTTGGTAAGGAATGATAGAATTTTTTAATTACATACTAAATTTGCTCACATGTTAATAGGAAAAAAAAAAAATATATATATATATATATATATATATATATATATATATATATATATATATATATATATATATATATATATATATATACATATATATATATATATATATATATATATATATATATACATATATATATATATATATATATATATATATATATATATATATATTTTTTTTTTTTTTTAATGCAATGTTTATCTGAATTCACTTCTTAGAAGTTTACTGATGACATAGGCATTTGTCAGGGAGTTTTACATTCTCAGGTAGACAGCCTACTTAACTTTCATCACAAGTGTTATTGTTACAACTGTTTCTGTTATACTCTTCTGTATCGTTTTAGTGAAATGTAAATGTCCTATATTGTCAATCACACAGGGTTGTTAGCCTTCTATGATGGCCCGAAGACACCTCTAGGGTATTGCTGGGCACAGATAGAGGTGAATGGCAATTATATAAAAATGACTTTTCTGTGGTAAATGTGTACACATTTTGTTAAACTTTTTTGGAAAACATAACAGTTGACAGATGTGTTTATTCCTTGCTTGGCACAAACTGTCATTTGTCTGTTGTTTTGGGGGCGGGGTTGCCAAGTTCCATTTTTGTGTTGTCACAATCAAAAACTTTTTTAGAGAGGTTTGTTAGTCCTTGTTTTAGATCAAACCTTGTTTTCTGTATGCATAGTCGGCCTTAGGCATAGGCCAACTAGGCAGCTGCCTAGGGTGCCACTCTGGAGGGGTGCTTTTCCAGTATTTATTAGGTGTAGGTAAACCAGGATGGTGGCACCAGGTGTTGTGGTGGGGGGCGTCGTGGAGCCCTTTTGCCTAGGGCGCCAGCTGACCTAAGGTCGCTCCTGTCTGTATGACTGTGATATGTTACAACCACATAACCTTTTATTTTTTAATAACTGACGTTTTGTGTTTCTCCAGTGGGTAATATTAAAAAACTAATAATACATGTTATATCTAAGCCTGACTTTTATTTATGTGACATTTATGTGTAATTTCCTTCTTTTTTGTTTTATATCACCTAGGATTATGGCACCCAAGCATCCCAATCCCTGCAATCTTCCGTTCAGTGACTCTGAGAATTTATTTATTTTATTTATTTTACATTTGTTAACCAGGATAGTCCAACTGGATACATATCCATTTTCAGTAGAGGCCCGGGTAGAAAAGCTCCAAAGAAACACATATGCAAGACATACAGACAATGTATTTTACATGTTTCTAGTATATTCAACCAGACATTATAGATGAGCACACATTATTAATTTCTTACAAAGACATATATAATAATCAATACATGTACTAACAATAAAGTATATTAAATATCCTATCTAGAGTCACATCATGCATCTGAATATGGTATTGATAAGACTAAACAGTCATATCAGGAGACTGTCTTTGAGGAAAGAGTTATAGCAGAAGTGGAGCAGGACTGAAGGGCATAACCATTTGTTGCTGAGATGGCTTTTGATAGATTTTAATAGATTTCTTTTGATGATGCCGTTGTCCAAGCATTTTGGCAACATGGTGCCTTTCTACTTGAGAGATGACATAGGGCTATGTCTGACAAAATGCAGATTTGGATCCAGATAGTGAATGTCATCAATGCCATAGGGGGGCACAGCAGGACATATGAGTGCATCACAGAGACACTGATATGATTTCATTAGCCCAGAGAAGAGCAGCTGCAGTGGCCCATGCAGCTGGCTACTGGGTGGGGGGGCTACTACAGTCACCACTGACACCTAATGAAGAGTTCTTGTCCACTGCCAGGGATCCAGAGAGCTTAATGGCAGCTACACAATAGCATGTGATTTATGTTGATGCTGCTGTTTCAGGGAGGACAAGTTTGTGCCAGGAGGAGCTTCTAGGTAAGCTTGCATATGTCATTTTTTAACAATTTATTATATAGTAAAATATTCAAAGGAACAGTTAAGTTGGCTTAATAATTTTTATTGGGGGACCTATTTATATATTGATACAGTTAGTAACACATTTTGGTTCAGTACACATGGAGTTGGGGTGGACGTGTCAGCCAAATTTCAATTAAAAGTGTTGTTAATGGACATATAAAGGCAAATAAATTAGTCACCCTGTGTTATTGTTATTGTAATGATGTTGTCCTTATCTTTTGCTTTACATATTCCAGGCCCACCTCCCTAGCAAGTGTGGAGTCATCTACACCTGGTAAGGCAAACATTTATATTTCAGTACTATTGAGCATTTGACAGAAATATGCATTTATCCATATGTGTGAGGTGGGTGTCAGGACTGTGTGTGTGTATTACTGTACCATATGTGATAGTGGCACCACTATTAGTTTGTTAGCGCATATTAAATCGTAATAGTGTAGGTTTCATTTCTTTACTGTGTTTCCTTCTTATTGTCACAAGTGATCCTGACAGTGAAAGTGTAGTACTCTTACCACCTGATGTCAGAGTATCGGCAGACTCTGATGATGATGTGATGATGATGGCCAAACACAGGCACAGTCGGGGGTGGGGGTGCAGAGGTTAAATCTGACACTGAGGTTGACATTCAGTCATCCTCTGTATTTCCATTAGACACAGCCAGAAGGCCTATGCAACCCTATTCCAGTGAGCCCTCAGATACTGGACAGGTGGAGGGTGACACTTGATCAGGGTAATGTGGTTACTGCAGCTTCAATGCACATTAACTCTTGTCATAGCCAAAGTGTGGATGAAGTGTCACAAAGGAGGGTTGTTAGGGGTGCTCAGAAGAGGCCTGCTGTCCAGCCTGCACCTGATCCTGGTGTGCTTTCTGTTCCACTCGATGTGCATTTAGGACCATCATGGAGGCACAGGCACATTCCAATAGGGCCTCTGAGGAAATGTTTAGGGGTGTTGATGTGGCACAGGCTAACAAGTGTGATTGCCTCCACTGTGTTGTCGATTTAATGGATCAGATGAATGACATGTTGCAGCAGGTGGTGTCTATGATGGAATGTCTGCTGGGAGGGGGATGCCATCCCCGTGAATGTAGTTCAGCCACATCATATGAAATTAACCAAAGTAGCTGTGCCCGATCACACTCCCATACTGACACTATTTCCACTGCTCTGTCAGTGATTGAGTTGTCCACACTCAGACATTGTAGGCTATGGGGTCATGGTCTTGGGCATATATGTGAGGAGAGCTCATCCTGCAGACATCTGTCACATTTAGTAGCAGCAGTGCATCTGACCAGTTCTCACAGTCAGGGACAGTAACTATGAACTGTCATCTCTACCATGCACATCTCATGCTTGTCAGACATACCAAGACATAGAGCTAGCATAGAGCTTGGCTGTGTTCTTGAACACACTTTCACACCAATACTTGAGTGCCCATACAAACAGGCGCACACAATATACAGTTACATGGGTCAGTCATGAGGCTTACGGTTCATTCTACCGCAGTGAACATTTGATACTTTATCCAAATGTCTGCTTGTTTCTCTTTCTTACTCACATGCACTCACTACCTTATGTGTCAGCCTAGGCATCCTGACCCCTACACAGCACCCTGTGAAAAATGATAACTGTGCCTTATTCCTGTTTTCTATCTTTTAGATTCAGGGATACATAAGTCTTATGTCTGATGCTCAGGGTGCATAGCTGACTTAGTGCTTGGTATATGTATTTGTGATGCTGTTTTGTAAATTGTACTGCTTTCTTACAGTTTTCTGTAATGTGTACATCTGTCACAGCCTCTTAGACCAACAAAGCTGGCCCAAGCCATAAATAAAAGTGTGACAAAGGCCAAACAATAGAGAGGATTTTTTAATATTTTGGTCTTACAACCCTAGAAAGTTGATAGAATAACAGGTTTTGCATTACCAAAGGAGTTTTCTGAGAAATATGAAGTCTGAAACTGAAATGTGCATAATTTTCTAACTTCAGTCTATAATGCTTTGCTAGTACAAAAGTATAAGGCCAAACTGTAGGCATTCTGTGAAAATCTGTACATTTGAGAGGTATGAATGTCTGAATCTTTGATGCATGAGGCCTATTAGTTAATAGAGGACCCATGTATTCACATAAATCAATGCTGTCACATATTGATGTTTTTGCTGTAAAAACACCCACCTTATACTCAACTTAAATTAACAAGCAAAAGTACACAAGTATATGCCATTCATTTGTATTCTTAGACATTTATTGTTGTATTCCAGGCCCTACATTTACCTTGGAAGTCTGGCAATTGCAAGAGTTTAAATTTGGGGCTGACTCTTTCTGATGCTTGCAGTATACAGCCATTACATGGGTAAGTAAAGGTTGTGAGTGTTGCTTGGCATCAATGTTAATGTATGTATGTGCATAGGATGAAGATTTTAAGCCACTTGAGTGATGAGTATGTGTGCTATCCATTGCTTCTTGGCCAGTATGAGGGCACATTGTGCATGCCTATGTCTGCCTACACCCATAGTAGCTGGTGGTACATGTTCCTGCTGAAGCTGTTTTCTCAGGATAATATTGTGAAGGATGGCGCAGACAGTGACAATTTCAGCACATGTATGCGGATTGTACTGCAGGGGTCCCAAGATGTATCTAGGCACTGGAACCATAGCTTCATCAGCCCAAACACACACTCTATGGTATTTCTTGTTTGAGCGCGTACCTCATTATAGTGTTCTTCAGTTGGTGTGTGTCCATTTCTGACGATCATCATCAGCCATGATTCGAGTACATAACCTGCGTCCCCAAGTAAATGACCCTGTGGGATATCCCACTAAGAAAACATCTGATACAGTTGAGAGTTATGCCAGATATGTGGGTCGTGGTTACTGCATGGTTTGCCAGCATATACATTCAGGAAGATTCCCTTAGCATTCTACACAAATTGGCAGTTAATGGAGTGGAAGCTCTTTTCTGTTTATGTACACCCTACCCTGCTCCCCAGGTGGTGCTTTGATTTCTATTTGTGTACAGTCTATGGCACCCAGGACTCCTGGGTAGTGTACTATAGGGTAGAACTCCTGCATAGTTGTGGGTCTGTCCTCAGATGTATGAGGTAAATATACATAGTCACTGGCATGTTGTAACATAGCATTCAGGAACTGATACAAGATCCTGAATGCTGAGGCCTGTGATATCCCCATCGTGTCCCCTGTTGGTCTCTGAAAGGTTCCTGTAGCTAACATCCTTAGTGCTACACATACCTTATTCTCCAGTGGTATTGGTTCTCCTTGGTATGCCCTTGCTGTCAGTGGAAGACAACAGAGATTGCAGAGTTCCTGTAGTGTGTCTCTGTATGCTGCAGCATACTACAATTTCCACGTCATACAGAGCATAGAAAGTTATATGGGGACTAAATCACCCTTCGCCTTCTAGGTCAGGGTCTATTAGCAGCAGCAGCAGCAACATAGTCTTGGGCCTGTTACACATATACATGAATAACAGCAACAGGAGCCCCTAACATTGTTTCTGTATAGACTTGGTTCTGTGGCTGCATTCCAGTAGATTTTGGAATTTGCAGGGAAAACTTACGCTGAGTCTACTTGATTGTTTTATGGCTTGTCGAATAGCTCTTCCATCTTGTAATGGTTGATTAGCATACAATTCAGCTGCTTATGCTCTAATTATTATATCATGGTGTTTACCGTGTTGGCGCAGTTGTACACTATGTGCAGAGCTGCTTACTGAATACAAAACTGATATACATCATGCCTCAGTGTGCACATGGTTTTAGTGGACTGTGTAGGCTTTATTGAATTAGCACCTGTGTCTTAGCCAAGGCCAAAGCTACCAACACAGATCACTGGTGGTTCTCCCAAATAAATAGTTACTTTTAAGAACAATTTTTTCTTCTTCTTTTTTTTTAAACTGAAACATACTATTTTTAATATCTTATTAGCTTTCCAAAATAAAGTATGAGATAGTAAAAGAGCTGGTCTTGTTTCGAGAAGAGCTATTTATATCATGACCTCCCCTGTTCTAGACTAAAACTCCTATATATATGTTGATCCTCACATTGTAAACAGATGACTGAGAATTCACTTTTACTTGATTTGCTATTTTTTCTAAGTTACTTTTGGTCCAGTGTCTGACAACTATTAAGCCTCCCACCAATGAGATAGTGACCATTTGTTGCTCCACTCCAGGAATTTCACCTAGAGCCAAGATGAGATTTGCTGTGGGTGGGAGGGCATCATTAAGGCAGTGATGACAATATCCTGTCCTAGTACCAGCATTAGGGTGATGAGATCATTTGGACTAGCATAGTAGTGCACTATGTCACCATGATGGTGCACAATCCCCTCACCTTGCATGTGCATGATTTATTATAATATATATGAAGACTACCAGACATTGTTGGCTAGGTGACCCTAAAGCCAACCTTGAGAGTGCCCTCTGCATCACTCATCTGAGGGGATAGTAACAGTTTTTCCAGAAATCCTTGTCTCTTCTCCCACAGTTCAGACCCACCCATTTTCCCTGCCAGAGATTTCAGTCATTCAAGCAGCTGACCCGCTGCCTAACTCAGATCATCTCAGCAGTAGCCAAAGCTTTGATTTTTATTATTTTTGATTTATTTTAAGAGGAATAAATATCCCTCTCCTTTACCAGCACTAGTACTTGATTTCATATTAACAATATTTGACTTACATGACATTAGTTAATTTGATATTATTTAAATAATGGTGGCTAACACAACCTGTCTTGACTGTAATAGCAGTCAATTTACTATTAACATTACTATACTAAATGGGACCGAAAAGATTAAAAGGCATTTAAAGAAACACTCCAAAATTATGTCACTTTTAAAAGACCTGTACATAACATTACAAGTATATATTGGTAGACAGTACGGGTTCATATTACGTTATCGAAAGATAACTTAATCGAATACTCAAAACATCAAAACGGCCGCCTATTGAAGCTTTTCGCCCCCCACCCCCCCACTAAATATATATTCCAACTCTGAGATCACACTACAGTGAGGAAAGGGCAAATATCCCAGTCTTCACTGTACTGTGATCCCACAATGCGATCTTCGAAATGCGGATGTTTCGAAGTTCTGAGCATTCGATTACGTTATCTTTTGATAACGTAATAGGAACCTGACAGTACAGCAACTGAACAGATAACAACACCTTGGATTAGTCATAATAAATATTTTCACCCAACAAATGATGATGACATAGATACAGTAACTATCCAACACAACATGCAAAAGTTCTGAATGAAAACCATGCAGTTTCTTTTTATTTATGTATGCATGTATGTATATATTTATTTTAACAGCTGAGAGAATGTTCTGGCCCAAGATCCTTTTCAAATATTATCAAGGGCTGTGGCATGGGCAGATATATATATTGCACTAGGCTATTAAAACACAAATACACACTCTAAATTGTGGAAAATAAATACATTTTATAGAAGGACAGAGATTCACACACACAAAAACAGTTTTGCATCTATACAGAAGGATGCAGACTGACATTTAATGCATTTCTAAATATCAGAAATGCTATTAGCTACACTAATAGTATGGGTAGTCCCAGGTCAGTCTGAAAATTTATGGCAAACTATAAATAAAGTATTAAAAAATTAAAGTAAATCCTAGACTGGCAATGCTCATCGCTTCATAGCTGAACAGGAAACAATACTGATAGGTCCCTGGGGGATAAAATAAGAATGGGTGATTTAACTAGTTTAGGTGCAACTATTTCCATTGACTTGGCAATGTGGAAGTCAAGAAAGACTTCCTTAAATAAGGAGAATTCATGCAAATTTCTAATACGGACAAGAAGGGCGACCATACAACAGTGGACGTTTTGCTGAATTTGCATTCATTTGCCAACCATTAGGTTAAAACAAAGCTGTCTTGTCTATGAGGTGGGAAAAAGGGATGAATTGCTGAGTCCAATCCAGATTACGTCAGTGTTATTAATGCACTGGAAGAAGAAGGATGGGTAGGAAGGAGAGAAGAGGAGGTGATAGTGGCTAGTCCATCCAGGGTGCACACAGGTGATCAGATCTCCTGCAATCCTGACTTCTGCTGTAAAACATGAATTCAGAAAGTAAGATATCACACATAGATGTATGCTTTGCTCTGCCAAGCTCCATTAAGCAGCAGTCTTTAAAGGATGTGTTGGGAAAATATGTATCCACAACAAGGGATTAGGAATTGAAGGCATTTGTACAAATTAGTATGCATATTACCTAAGATGGGATTTTGGCCCTTTAACAGAAAACCCCAATGGCTGCCTCTCTGGTGGTGTCCAGGAAATTGGTGCTCACCACAGTGGAGGAAGGGAAAAATTGACCTAATCATAAACAGGAAAGGGTGATGGCTGGCAAATGGTGGAGATAAAATACATTAATCCATTGATTAATTACCTTCTAAATCTATAGTACAGTTTCAGGGCAACCAAAGCATACCATAGCGGTCAGAGGTTACAAAGCACAGAACTACACTGAGAATGAGAGTCTAAACCATCCCTGCCACATGGTACACACATCTATAGATAAATTACAGGATTATCGTGTTGCAGATGTGCAGAACTATAACAACCCAGCAAAGTTAAACGTGGGCTAGAAGGATATGCTGACTCCACACAGAAGGTACCCAAGCCAAGAACAGCACTGGTGAAACACATGTAAAGGGAAGCTTTTTTTTAAAGAGATTTGGGGACACAGATTGACAGCAACCTCTCCTTCGACCACCACATTGCCGCTGTGGTCAGAAAGTCCTTCTATGTGGCACATCTCATTACCAAGGGTTTTGCATCCAGGAAGAAAGAGGTCATCATCTCTCTCTACTCTTCCCTCATTAGGCCAGTCATCGAGTATAATGCCCCATTTGGCATGTACCTCACTAAACACCTGTAACAGCTGGAAAGGCCACAAATGTACCTCATGATGAAGATCCTAGGCCTTAAACACATGCCCTACATGGACAGACTCAAACTCCAGTTTTTCGCTGTCTCATATTGTCTATTAAGAGGTGATCTCCGCTTGACTTACAAAGCCATGTCTGACCCAGCCCTGTTAGAAATGTTACACCTAAAAAAATCACAATCCACACCAGACGCTCCAGGGACCTCAAACTCATTACCACAATCAACAGAACATGCTGGAGGGACAGGTTCATAACCCAGAGACTGTCCATGCTCTGGAACAGACTTCCCATACATGTCAAGCAGAGCATCTCACTGGCCCTCTTCAAGAGAAATCTTGATGAGTGGATGGGAAATAGAAATTTCATCCCGGGGATCACTCCAGTGGCTCTACTTGATAGAGGCACTGGGAACTAACGTCAGGCGGCACGATGCCAGGGCACTTCAATGGGCTAGGCTTGCAAAGGCTCCAGGGCCATTAGCCTAGTACACACCTATGAAAAAAAAAAGTATGGGAAAGTCAAACATGTAATATATGTAAGGTTGGCCTAGAATCAATCACGGTCTTGAGTATCAGTGGCAGACAAGTGTTCATATTGAGTAGTTCAAATGTAAGTGAAGGCAACGAGGGTGCATTTCTACTGGTAAATGACAATTATATGGTTCTATAAAGGTTAGACAATATTGTGATGGCTTCTTGACCAAAAAGGGATATAGTCTAGTAGGGGGCTTTATATGCTACATATCAAGGAATCCAAAATTGTCCACTCAAAATACAATGTTCCACGAATGGTTATCAAGCTGTTTTTGATGAAGCAGACATACAAAGCCTTCAGCTTTATTACACTCTCCCAACTGGCAGGCTTTGTATGTCAGCTTGCTGAAAAACATCTTGATATCTGTTGGAATATTGTATTTTGATTAGTTTTGCAGTTATTTGTTTCTGTGGAATTCTTTGAGTCGCAATTTACTATTCTTAACTGTGGGCTTTATATGCTGTAATTTGCTTTTAAAAAACATTCCATTCTTTTTTTAAGAAAAGGATAATGTAGAAACTAAGCATCTAGTAACTTTGTATGAGGACTTGTGCAGGGGATTGAATATCCGAGTCAAGGCAAGGCAAACTTGGGAGGAGAAACCAAGGTTTTTTAGAGATAACAAAAAGCATCAACTTCATTTTGTAAATATTTAGCACCAAACTACTGTAGATAACCCATGTGCATATATCAGTGAACTACTCCTGCAGAACTTTCTGTATGTTGGAAATTGAGTTTCAACACCTTAACAGTATCAGGTCATCATCATACAAGGAAAATGATGTTCCACTGATAATTATAGTGACTTAAAAAAGACAGAAAATAATAGGGAAAGCGATTAGGCCTGGATAAACACCAAATCCACTAGTTCCAGGATCAGAATGTGCATTACCTCAGAGTACTAACAGACATCTGTCATAGAGAACACTGTTAAAACAGCTAAGGTGGCCAAAAGTGCAGCCTGGCATATTAAACTTTCAAGAAAAATCTTTGGGTTCACAAGAAATAGACCTCTTTGTAATGCAATATAACCTGCTCTTCTCACTCAACTGATATTCAGAATTTGTGTTTGTGTGTGTTTGTGTTTGTGTTTGTGTGTGTGTTTGTGTTTGTGTGTGTGTGTGTGTGTTTGTGTGTGTGTTTGTGTGTGTGTGTGTGTTTGTGTTTGTGTGTGTGTTTGTGTGTGTGTGCGTGTGTTTGTGTGATTATACAATTAACAAATCAACAACATTTTAATTGGACATCATTGAATCCCATCTATTTTTTCTGTGTATAGACAGATGCATAGGTTCACAGGTTCATAGGTTGGTACTAGGCTATCAGCCCTAGGGCCTATACAAGCCTAGCCATAACAATTCCCTGGCTATTTTTTCCCACACTATTTACTTCCCTGGACCCCTGTCTAACAGGGTGACTGATGTGATCCCCGGGGTGAATTTCCTTTCTCCCATCCAATCGTCAAGGTTCCTTTTGAAGAGGGCCAAGGAGGCACTCTGCTTGACATGTATGGGCAATCTATTCCACAGTCTGGGGAGTCTCTGGGTCAGGAACCTATCCCTCCAGCATGTTTTGTTTATTGTGATGACAAGGTTTAGATCCCTGGAGCGTGTGGCTCTGGGGAATTGGGATTTCTTTAAGTGTAGCATGTCCAACAGCTCTGGGTTTGACATGGCCTTGTATGTTAAGCAGAGATTGCCTCTTAGTAGACGATATGCAACAGAGTATAGCTGGAGTTTTTTAAGGCGGTCAGCATAGGGCATCTGCTTTAGGCCTGTGATTCTTTTAGTGAGGTATTTCTGAAGCCTTTCCAGTTGTTGCAGATGTCTTGAGAGGTACATACCAAATGGGGCATTGTATTCTATAATGGGTCTAATGAGGGATGAGTACAATGGGACAATGACCTGCTTTTTTCTGGAAGAAAAGCCCTTAGTGATGAGGTGTGCCACATAGAAGGATTTCCTGACTTTTGTGGCAATGTGGTTGTCGAAGGTGAGACCACTGTCCACCTGTGTCCCTAAGTCTCTTATCACACTTTTTGTGTTTAGTATACTGCCACCTATATGGTAATTCACGGATACATGTTTTTTTTTCCAAAGGGGATAACTATACATTTATTGGCATTGAGCTTGAGCCCATGGCTCTGGCACCAAGCATCTGTTTCTGTAAGGCCCTTTTGTAGAATATCCACATCATTTTGGGATTCAGTAATGGCTCCCAGTTTGCAGTCATCTGCGAACTTTGCTAGCCAGAGTCCTTTAGTGTTGGCTTGTACTTCAGAGAAGTAGATGCCAAACAAGAGCGGTCCCAGGACTGAACCCTGAGGTACTCCACTTGTCTGGAGTTGGATTTGGAGTCTGCTACTTTTACAGTCTGGGTTCTATCAGTAAGCCAGTTACCCATTGGGTGACATAGGGATTAATGCCCAGCTTAGTAAGTTTATCTATGATTCCAAAGTGGGAGATGGTGTCAAAGGAGTTGGCAAGTTCTAGATAGGCTGTGTGGACCATCTTACCCTTGTTCATGGCTCTGGAGACT
Source organism: Protopterus annectens (assembly GCF_019279795.1). Classification (NCBI taxonomy): domain Eukaryota; kingdom Metazoa; phylum Chordata; order Ceratodontiformes; family Protopteridae; genus Protopterus; species Protopterus annectens. Next base: position 1,444,969,382 of record NC_056733.1, read on the forward strand.
GATTCGAAGAAGTCAATCAGGTTCAGGAGACAGGATTGGCCCTTCACGAACACAAATTGGGTGGGGTCCAGTGTTTGAAGGTTGCTAATGTCTTTGTTTAAGTTCCATAATAATACGCTCCATGGCCTTGCAGAAAAGAATAGGGAAAACAATTAGGCCTGGATAAACACCAAGTCCACTAGTTCCAGGATCAGAATGTGCATTACCTCAGAGTACTAACTGTCTAGCAGGGTGGATCCCCCCTTGTGGAGTGGGATAACTGTAGCTCTGCACCACTCAGTGGGCACAAAACCTGAGGTGAGGCTATGATTAAACATGACACTTAGGTGAGGTGCCAGTTCATATTGTAGTTCATGTAGTACACAGCTCAGGATGTCATCTGGTCCCATGGATGCTGTATTCTTAGCTTTGGAGAGTGCGTTTTTTACCTGTGTGGCCATTATTACAGGAATTTGGCAATCTTCCGGTATTGAGATGGGTCATTTAGGGGGTGAGAGAGGAGTGAAGTTGGCACTGAATCGATCTGCCAGGATATTGGCAATATCCTTGGGATCAGTATATTTAATGCCATTCTGTTTTAGCTCAGAGCAGATCTGAGCATTGCCATTTAGATTCTTGTCATAGTTATAGAGTGCCTTGTGGTTGTCTTTAGCAGATACAGATATGCATATACAGTAGATGCAGGCATATATACAGCTATATATATAGATATACCCCGGGATTTATGAACCTTGCGCCAGGCGCATGCATAGCGTAGGTATTGCAATGCCAAATATGGCCGCCGAGCGATTCAGGTACGATCCAATTCCAAGTGCACTACCGGCGTGCGCCGGATCTGCGCCGCCCCCGGCGTAGGTATGCTAAACACCCCATGTGTGGTGTTGCACCATGCAAATGAAGGCATATAGCGATCCACGAAGTGGCGCAGGCGTAGCATAAGGCCACGTCAATGTAAACCAAAAAAAATGGTTTACATTCTCCCAAACATAACATAGGAGTAACGGAAGACTGTCAGCCTCAGGTATCACACTGTTACCATATGCCAATGGCGAAATACACAAAGAATGTCAAAAGAAAACATGCACAACATGTAAATAATAACATAAATGGTATGTCCACAGAAACTCACAGCAGAACCCCAGGACATGTTTGCGGAAGGTGCAAAACAATGAAATAATATGACAATGTTATAAAACAGCAGCATAATACACATCAGCTTCACAGCCATAATACACCATGGTATGCATGGAAAGCCACAACCACGGTGCAAGGGTTGCCAAGGACTCGCGGCAGTGTTCGGCGTGGTAACTATGAATTAGTAGTCAATGCCATGCAAATGAGGCAGATAATACTGAATCGCAAAACCCCCGCCTGCGTAAGGCTGTACCAAATGGCGCAGCGGTAATACACCGAGGAGTGGCTCAGAGGGAATACATGTCACCTGCAGAGGGGTGTGCCACTGTAGAAGGAAGCACATTGGAGCTCAGCAAACCTGGGCTGTACATTGCACATCACAGCTGCAGGACCGGCGTGTGGGGAAATAGTTGAGCTGAGAGCACACAATGCGCGCAGAGGTGCATGTGCACGAGGATGACTATGTTCCCTTAACCCAGTCATGTGACGCTCACCCCGCAAACAACATCGGAAACAGGAAGGTGATGTTGAGAACATGAGGAAATGCGGAAGAAGTGTAATTGGAGTAATAATGAGCAATCAACACTAATCAACCCACGAAGGCCAATCAGCGGCAACTGACAACTCTGCATGCAGAAACCTGCAAAACGGGATAGGGGAGGCATATGAATGCAAAGAAAGTAGGGGAGGTAGCAGATTGCAAAGAGTGAAGACCTGACACAGCAGAGCCAAGCAGACAGGCAGCACAACGGCGGCGGCACACAAAACGCACAATATGCCATGTCCCAGAAACTACACATGACAGGGCTCTGCAGGATGCATGCCAGGGAATAGTAGGTGCAACGTGCAGAAATAGTAAGGGAAGGTCGAAAGGTAATCCATTGCAGGCAAGAGTAATGCAACACCAAAGGCAACAGCGTTGCAGTGCCAACGGTAAAACATGGAAGATAATCCCCAGATACGGCCGTACAGACACACCCTATGACATGACCGGGTGCACAGCACAATAGTATAAAGTGTGAATGCACACATCACACAGCCGTGTATTCCCAAACGCCACACCATAGGTGTAAACACACGGGGAACTTTTAAAATGTACATGTTGGGTGCTGCCGTGGCCGTGATCCATCAGCATGTGTTAGAAACAGACAGTGTTGTGGAGGAGGGTGCCGACAACTACCGTAGGCCTCAGAGGAGAAGGAGAGTGTTCAGACCAAGGGTAACCTACCAGGGGCTACAAGACCTGAAGATAGTAGAGCATTACAGGGTGGATAGGGACACGTTACAGCAAATAGTGGAGCTGTGCCGGCCACGCCTGAGAACAAGAAACAACAGAGGGGAGCCCATCCCAGTGGACACAAAGGTATGTGTAAGCTTGCGAATACTGGCCACAGGTACCTTTCAAAGGCCAACTGGGGATATAATGGGCATCTCACAGGCATCAGCATCCAGGGTACTACACCAGTTTCTGGATGCCATGTTACCACATGCCATTGAGCATATATTCTTCCCCAGATCTCAGGAGGATTTGGCTAGCAATATGCGCCACTTCCACCGTGTGGCACAATACCCGGAGGTACTGGGTGCGATAGACTGTACGCACATACAAATCAAGTCACCACCTGGGGAGCAGGGTAGACGCTACATAAACCGCAAGGGATTCCCCTCCATCAATTGCCAGGTCGTGTGCAATGCACAGGGCATTATCATGGATGTGTGTGCTGGCAGCCCTGGAAGCTACCACGACTCCCATATCTGGCATGCCTCACAGCTATACCAGATATTTGCCAGGGGGGACATCCCACAAGACCACCTTGTGGGGGATGCTGGCTATGCACTGGAGCCGTGGATGATGACTCCCGTCAGAAATGCACACACACACATGCAAGAACGCCATAATAAGGCACACGCACAAACCAGAATAATCATAGAGCGTGTGTTTGGGATGCTGAAATCATGGTTCCGGTGCTTGGATACATCCGGTGGAGCCCTGCAGTACTCTCCAGGCACATGTGCCCACATATTCATAGTATGTGCCATGCTACATAATATGATCCTGCGGAAGCAGCTGCTGCAGGGACATAACGGTGATGGGCCACAAAGCCCACCACAACTGCCAAGGCCAGTCCAGGCACAGAGGGTTCAGGACCATGAACACACAGTGCCAGCCCCAGTAGGCAGACGGAGGCGTACCCAATATGCCTATGCCCTGGCAAAGAGGGAACGTATAGCACATACTCTGACAGTGTAGGTCCCATGGACTGACACCTCCCTACCTGCACACACAGTGAAATGGACGGCACACAAACATGACCACCCGTAAAGTGTACCGTATGGGTGGCCCCATGTTTGACTCCAACATAGGCAGCCCCCAAACACTGTACACCCAACAGCCAGTGGAGCATGGAACACCAACACCTGAACAGTACGCGGGTCCTACAGCAGACGGTGTTGCTGTATGCTGCCATGTTCGCCACAAGGTGTATACATATAAACATATATATATGTGTATATACATATATGTAGATAGATATAATTACATATATAGAAATATATGTACACATATACATATAAGTACTACAGTTAAGACAGGGAATCAGAGGGATGTAAGGTGACTGCGATGTAACACGCAATATCTGTACATAGTATACATAGTGAAACGACAACCTGAGCATCCGGGAGGTTTAACAGAAGAGGATACCACCGACCATGGAACGGGCAACATATCGAAATGCATAACTGCGAGTCGGAAAGATCGCCAGACCACAGTACTGTAACAGTACATGCGCGGGTAATAGTATGATGATATGAGGGGAGAGGTAGACACCGCCGCCGGTGTCACGGCCCACGTAGGTAATGTGTGCAACCATCCCCGTGAGTGCCGTAGTATGTGTATGTGTGCGGTGAGGGTGCCGTGTGTGTTGCTGTGCGAGTGTAATTGTGTGTCTCCGTAATATGTGTATGTTGGTGCCATGTTAGAGGCAGAGTGGAATAATATGTGTAGGCATATGGTACACTAGCCACCGGCATATGTACACCAGTAGTCCCAAAGTAGTAGTGAGAGCCCCACCCTGGCTAGGCGTGTGGCGACGTAGAATGATACAAAGTGACAATGTCCCAGATTGTAGCACAGGAATATACCCCACAGGAAATGGAAAGGACGTATGTACTACTCATGCCCGTATGTATGACACCGATATGCTAATTGCAAAACGATACGTCGGCAAAGTCACACAGCAATAGGTATGTACCGCAGAAATACGTATGTGCTACCCCAGTACTGACCGTGGCCACGTATTGGCCCGTAAACACCGCTGTGTGTTCTACAACTGTCAAACAAGCAATCCCCACCTGAATAGATGGCAACCACTGGCAAACAGGTCATCCCAAAAACAGGACCACAATGACTGTAAATATCTGGGACAGAATGACAAGGGATAGTCGTCACGTACAAACAACCGCGGATATACCACAGGTGTGATGGAGGAATACATGCATGAAGCACACATGCAGGCGATACCAACATCACATGACAACAACACAACCTACACTCCCATACCAACAGACAATTAACTGTCAACTCTCCAGGCAGGGATGGAGCACACAGACAACCATACTGTGTATGTAGAGATGCAAGGCCCACAACCCGTATCTGTCACCTACAACCTCCGATATCCCCCACCGTACATATTAAAGGGATACAAACTGTAATAGCAGCACAAACATACAAGCAGTCAATAACATCTGCATAACCGCAGCATCTCGCGTGGGAAACACAATCAAAGGCGGATGCATACTTGCATGCATTGTTTAAAGGAATACAACAGCCATGTTACACATCCGAATGCAAAACACCATCAACAGATGTCATCAGGACAGGGACACCCACATGTCGAACCAAATACTATACCCAACACACACAATCCACGGCTAACACCACTGCAAAATGTACCTGTCGCCACACATAGTGGCTGCAGTTAAACATAACATAACACAATACAGACCATCTCCATGAAGGTAGGGCAAATAGCCAACGCCCAGGTGGGGAATCCAACCATACCCCAGTTACGACGCGTAATGTCCGAATGGAGTAGATGCACAGGTGATATGCACACAATTACTCACCGAGGAACAGCAATTGGTGGGATGAACCCATATGTTGCAGGTATCGACAGATATAAGGATGATTCCCAGGATATTCAAACCGTATGCTCATACCGAACCAGCAGTGTACAACCGAAATAGAAATAAAAAGGAAAACCGATACACGGAATGAAACCCGGAACGAAACACTGACAAGGTATGTAGAACACACGATATGTACGGGTGTGTAAGGCATGATGTGTATGACGAAGCTGTACTGTATGGGAATGGTGTTCATAAGTAATGACACTTGTCCATAATGCAGAGAGTGGTGAAAGGTGGTTATGTAGTGCTATCCTGCTGAGCATACCAATGACTATGGACACCGTGTGCACAGCAATGGGACATCATGTACACAGCCGAGACACCACAAGGGCTGCCACAGGGGGGCATTAGAGAGAACAATGCCAGACCACATGCCGATGCTGGCAGTGGATGTCCAACAAGGAAGTGCCATAGCAGGGGATAGGACATGTATGTATACTGTCACAGCACACGTGTATGGGCATATACCGTTGATGTCATACGTAATGTGCGGCTGACATGCACGTATGCCTTGCAGTAGGGGATACTATGTCAACTATGTGTAATGTAAAGCTGTCAGGGTGGATATGACAGGCATTATACACAGTATCACAGGCATATCATGCATAACGGAGGTATCGCCTATTGGTATGTACAATAACAGGATACATATGGCCTGTAGGTATGGGACAGAGTAGTAGCATCATAGCCATCTGAAATGGAAGGGATACCAAGTAACCATGCCCAAAGGATCTGTAGCAGGTGCACCGTGGGCAACAATGAAGTCTGGCAGGTCCATGTGTAAACACATGTGCAGTGTACACAGTAGTGTCACCTCCCCATGGTAGTGTCCAGTGAACAGCAGAGGCGGGTGTCAACTGCATGTCTACACAGTACCGCTGCTGTGGTGGTACCATGACTACGTGTCACCCAAACAGCAAGGGAGGTATCACATGAACAGTGCCACTGTGTGTCCCTGTGGGATGTGCACAGGACCTATGTTCCACAGCATGGTGTGTGTTGTGTCTGTGGAAGTAACACAGAAGCCCAGCCCATGCAGTGTGGCATGTGTGCACATATCCATGAGCAGTCCGTTCACACTGCCCACCGCAATTGTCATGTATGAGGAGTATATGCATCAGTAATGCGGAGGACATGGTCCGTGTCAGAGCAGAAGACACCCCTGCGTATGTGGTATGCAGATGTGTACAGATGTGTTTTCCGTCTGTCAGCCGCATATGTAAATCGTCCGAGCCTGGTACACATTGTGGCATGACAATGCTGTGCCATGTAAAGTTGTAGCCATTGTGGAAGGTACACCATAAATGTGGTATTGTACCCTTGACCTTGTGTAGATGTGTGTATGCCACAGGTACAATGGCTACCTATGTACCAGCATCACACACAATACAGATAGGTGTGGCCCTGCAGAAGTGTATCCATGCCACAGTGGAATATGGTAACCACAGGACCGTGTGGGGCATATGTGTGTACAGCAAACATGTACAATGTGATATGTATGTACGGGACCAGTATCCATGTGATAGTCAGTGGGTGAATGTTGCTATGCAAAGGTGATGTGCATGCACCATGTGTCATGCATCCTGATGCCATGACACCCACATGCTGTATCTGCCACACTGACACCCGTATGGTCGGTATCGGTGTGAGCTGGTGGAGCAATAATGGCGCCAGGTATGTAGGCATGGGATATCTAGGCATGGACAGTACTCTGTGACAGCATGTTGTGTATGTAAGCAAATAGTGAACATGAGGGGCCCCATGACTGAGGACTGTGTAATGCCATATGTACCTGACATGTAGTAGGTACTATGATATGCTTGCACCACTGTGTGTCCTGTCCATGAGTCATATAGCCTAACATCCTGAGACACAGGGTATGATGTGCAGGTGGATGTGTACATTGCCAATACCAGAACGTGGAATGGTGCTGGAGGGCAATGTGAGGACAACGTCTGATGTGTTGGCCTCTGTACCACCCCAACCGCCCATGCAATGGTACGACAGGTGGCCAGCATGTGTATGTGGCATGCTGTGGCACACACAAGCCCAACAAGGGTGCCAGGAAAGGCATGGAGGCCATCAATGTGTGCGGGAAGCATGTTCGTGAGGATGTGCCCCAGTGCCATTCAGAACGGTCCAGTCATGGGTGTATGATTGCAGTCCCACACGTGCAACGCAGTGCCACCCATGGGTAGTGCGAGAGATGCAGCTGCGCGGCGGTCAAGGTACACAATGTCCGACAACAGGCTAGCAGTGAATATAGTGGGCTGGTGCGGAGACACATACCAAACAGGTTGGTGGGACATAACAGCTAGGGACATCAGAAGGTGACATCGGGCCAGTGTCCCAGGACATAACGTGTGCATGTCAGTACCATGTATGTGTCCACAGGGACACTACGATGTCCATGTATGGATTGCGACCCTGTAGTGAGTGAGTGAGAGTGTGCATTGTTGGTAAGTACACCATCGCCTGGCACGTTGCCAACATTATCTCGGTCTGCAATGCCTGCGTGACTATTGTTTGTGACATCGAATGTGGATGTAGCCAAACAATACAGACATACCACCACACTGCCTAAGGCCCCACACTGCAATGTGCGGCAGTCATGTTTAGGTAGCTAGCCTTGGAGCATGTGATGGACCTCAAGGACCCACCATGGTTGACAAGTGATGCACCCCACACATGTGAATATACACCACCGTGCAACAGCCTGCACATGTGCTCGTACATCACATGTGCATGGAACATGACCACCACCGTGGCGTCTGTGAAAAGGTCAGTACCGCCATGTCTCTGTGTGGAATAGCATGGTCTCTACCATTGTGTACATGCTACGGAAGCTAACTGTGGTATGTGCCAGCATATGTATGTACACTGTCCATCTGCCAGGGTGTCATGCCATTAACAACTGCTGTCAGCAGACGTCAGTAGTACTGGCTGTAGTACACATGTTCTGTGTATGCTGCGATGGGTGTGTTTCCAGGGTGTGGCTAGCAGGGCCGTGAAGCATATGTGTTCATCCACCAAAGGGGGGATAACCCCAGGTGCAACACACCAGACACATGGAGGTATTGTGCATGCTGAGGGTAGTGTAGGTATGGTATGTGTTGTGTAATGTGTCAGCCAGCTGGGTGGAGTGCATGCCTCAAGCATGTGTAGGTACATGGGTGTCTATTCTAGGGAAGTGTGGGTTGCTGTCAGCACATGGCAGTATCAGCTGTCTGAGGCCCAATGTACAGCATAACAACACAGACAACATGTAACCTGCAGTGTACAGTGTCAACTCTGTTGCGTGTTACAATGTGTCTAGTGGTCACAAACATGGGTATCCGCACATTGAGCACCTATGATGCATTGTGTTCGGCAACTATCCAGGATGTGTGCAAAACACTGTGTGATGTGGGATCCCCTCACCTGTGGGTGTTGCAGTCCAGGTATGTGCCTGGGAGGTACAATCCGTGTACAATCCGTACTCGCAGGTGTGCTGTGCAGAGCATGGAGGCAGGTCCCAGTCACTGCAGAGAAATGTGAGTGGTGCAATAGTGTGTGTGCCTTGCTTGTGTGCAGCACATTGGAAGATGCAAGCATTGTCCCCCATGACCGCATGCCGTGCATGCCTGTTACAGCCCTGCCGGAGACAGTTATGTGACACCGCCACAGAGGCAGTATAGCATGTGAAGATGTACATGTGTGCTCCACACCCCAGGCAGATGGCTGCAGATCATGTGTGCCACAGCAGTGTGGTCGACCAGGACTGTCATAGCGGTCAGATACCACATGCCTGTATAATTACAGTATGAGCATAGGCAACAGTTGCAGTGACACAGTAGGTCAATGTACAGTGTCCCTGTGTTCAGACCACTGCCTACTGTACACTTGGCTAGACACACACCCAGAGGGTGATGACACCGGTGAGCCATCACATGTCCCAGTACACGTAGCCTGTGTAATGCCATCACAGGGTGGTCACAATAACACGTTGTATGAGAGATATATTGTACCAGGTGATGTGTCATGTGTGCATATGTTGAGTTGCACAGCTGTTCACACGTCCGCAATATATCAGTGCATGATGCCTAGTGTAACATGATGTGTGGAACTGCACTGTGATCCACAACAGGGTCATCCGAGAGAGGTGTGTTGTGAATGGTGTAACCCATGGTTCCGCGGGATATACACCGGTGCTGTTGGCTGCCATGCTGGGGTCAACCAGTGGTGCCTACAGTGGTCATACAGACATACTGCACACATTGTTCTGGCAGGAATGTCCATTGTTGTAGATGATGTGTTACTACGTGAAGGTAGGTGTGTGTTGTGAATGTTACCCATCCAGATGTGACCATCAGGTGCAGTTATGGTTGTCGACAGCATCACACCCATCCACAGCTGTGAGCACCCTGTCCCCAGAATGGGTATCAGCCACCATCGTACTGTGTGACTAATGTGCAGATGGCGGAACACCTACTACTGGCTGGCTAACAGTGTCATCTAGGAAGGCTATGTGATGGCTGGAATACGCCGTTCTAATGTATAATGATGGTATCCCAATGAATTACATGGAATCACATATAGTAAGCCATGGCTGGCATGTAAACCATGTACAACAATGACTGTGTGACAGACACAAACAATGTGGAACCATGTTGAACATGCACCCGTGAGAACACCAAATGAGGTATGTTGCACGTATTTATGTACAACTGTCAGCTATGGGCACAGCATGGATGCAGACGCACATCCCCCACAGGCAGTACCGCTCCATGTTGGTAGGGGGGCATTGCACGAGTACATGTGACAGTTGCTGTACCGCCACATGTACTGCATATCCGTCATATAGGGGTAGCAGTGGTACGTGACTGTCAGACATGCCTGTACATACGACCATGTCCCACAGGATATGTGTTACGTGTGTACAACACCTGTCGTACCGTCATCAAGCTGTGAAGTGTATGGCTGCCAGTGTACCTGTGTGACATGTTGTGCAATGGGTGCAAAGGTATGCAGTAGCGCATTGCATGCCCACATGTCCCACACAGGTGCATAGCCTGAACATACAATACAAATAGGGTGTTGGATAATAGCAACCCACAAAAGGTGATGGGTATGGTGGCAACCCACTACCAACTGTCTGGGTAAGGTGTGCATGTCCATGACACATTAGCACCTGAGATGTTAGCAGTACAGCTGTACAGGGCGGCATGCATATTTGATCACTAATACCCTTGCGTGTTCCACCACTGGCCTGTTGACAGACAGACACCAACACAATGTGCAGCATTGACATGTGCACAGCACATCACCGCTGGCTACAGTAGGAAAGGGTTACTGTGTAGACATGTGCACAGAACATCTGCACCAGCCACAGTCAAACACGGTATGTGTTGAACCCCACCGTCATTGTAGCCCATGCCACAGACAGATGTTCATGCATCTGTGTATGTATGGCTGGGAATGTCCCTGGCCTAGCAGTATAGCTGTGTCAGTGTTGCGAACAACATACTGAATGGGATGGGTGTGTGAGGTGTGCGTCATACGTGTATGGTCCGATGGATGATACCATCAGTGCCCCCGCTATGTGAACATCCCTGTCTCCATAAATGGATACCTATGCTGTGCCCAACACCACGGTCCCTGTGGGAGGGATGGTGCTGTGTGGTGCACCCGCTGACATGGCGGTGGCAGCAGGCACTGGATGTAGACATATGTGGTACCCATGTCAGGCCAGGGTACCATCCATGTGCACGGGATATCATTGTGCGGGCACATACAGCACTGTGTTGAACAATATCACAGCACATAGCACCTGTCAGGGGTAATGTGTATGCATGGATGTGTGATACCAGCATGCACCATACACACCCCCACCAAGCAGCATGCTGCCTACCTTGCAGAAGGCCATGATGATAGACATGCGTAATGTCCATATACACATAGCAATGACATATGGAATGGACAGTACCCTCCCAATACCAGTATCCCCCAGGTGGGACACATCCCTGTGCCATGTATGTGACATACCCTGCCATACCATGCAGCCCTGTCCAGCAAGGCTGCACGTGCCATCACAGTCATACATGGTGTGATGGCCAAATGGCACTTGCACTATCAACTGTCCAGAGCAGTAATGTGGCACTGATGCATCTTGTGGTGTCACAGGTGCTGTGTGTTGACCTGTACAATGTGCGCGCACATGCTATGTATGAACATCCCTGCTAATGTCATATGATTACACAATGTCCCATGTGTATCACATGTGCAATACAGGCGAGCTGTGGCAGGTTGTCCAACACCTGTACAGTGCTGTGTAGATGTACATGGCACAACACATGCATGTACAGGTGTCCACGTGTATGTGTGCAGTGCCACCACTGATGTCCATAATGGCTGCGTCTGTGATGCCTAGTGACATATACACAGCATCCAGGTGAACAGTAGAACTGTGCACACATCGGGACACATGCCGACTGGTATGAACACAGGTGCAGGCAGGTACACATGTCCACAGCAGGTTAACATCTACATGGTGTGTGTACAGTGTGATGAGTTGACACACAGATATGATATGATACCCGCTGCCTAATGGTGTGACAGCAACATGTCAGCTGTGTCAGTGTCATGATGCATCGCAGAGATTACTGTGCAGATGTCGTACATGTCATAGCAATGTATGTCCAGTGGTATGCCAGTACATCAGTGTAAATGTGACCTGTCACCATCATTATGTCTTACAGATAATGCCTCGTTCACGGCTGCCAGCCTTCAGCCGCCAGGAGGATGACGTAATCATACCATTGCTCCATGACAACTATGACCTGCTATTCAGCCATGTTCCAGAGCAAGCGCAGCAGTGGGATGACCTGTGGCAGGATATGCGCAGGAGGGTAAATGACGTGGGTGGCAACAACCACACCTACCAGCAGATACGCCGACACTGCATGGACCTAATACGGCACGCGAAACAGCGTGCCGCCGCAATCGCCAGAGAACAAGGTGGAACAGGTGGTGGGCCACCAACCCAGCCCCCACTCACACACACGGAGGAGCTCCTGGCCAGTCTGGGGACACCCAGGGAACATCATGCAGAAACACTAGCTGCCATCGTGGAGGTGGGTGTCTCCCAACCAATGAGCCTGGATCTGCCTGGTAAGTCAGTCTTGCATATGTGTATGATATCTGCCGTAGGTGTGGGTGTCACAGTACACCATGTAATGTAGCAACACATGCCAGGTATATGGGCACACAAGCCACATACTACAGTATGCTACATTGCGTTTGCAGACGTGTGCATACCACATGCTATCACACAGGTACATGATGTGACATGCACAGTGCTTACTGTGGCTACAGTCATGGATAATGTTTATACTGTTGTGTCGCCCCTATACAGGTACCTCTGGCATGTCGCACAGCCATGGGTCCATCGCAGGTGAGACTGTTGTTAGTAACAGGCATGTTACAGTGTATAGATATTCACCATGTGGTCAGGTGTAACATGCACACCTGGGTTCTGCTCCAGTCACGTTATACAGGTCGCACCACCAGACACACACATGCCACCCATGTACAGTAGATACAACCGTTAGTATACACCGGCATGAAACCACAGTACCTGTCAGTGTGATATGTGCAGTCAGCTATGCATACAATGGTGGAGGTGTTCTACAATGGATGCATATGTAGTATGCATTGGAGCAACAATTGTGGTACACACACAGTACCACATAGTGAGCTGTGATCTGGCCAGCACACAGGTGTTACCAATGTGACATATGCCCCTGCATTGTGTGCACACGTTGTGACACGGCACACGACATGTCCCCCGCCCGTGGTGTTCTGTCTGCAATATTGTCACACCATGACATGACCTACGCCCGACATAGCAAACATCCACACTGTTGTCTGCATAACCCTCTGGATTGTGACACCTCCGACTTGTATGGGTGTATGTCACATGGGCCACCACAGGGATGGGTACACAATGCCCATCACACACAATTGTCCATGACCCAGTCAAACATGGCCATGGGTGATAGCCACAGGCATGTTGCCACACAGTACGTCTGGAGTGGATAGACACCATTGCACATTGTCCACACATAGTGCGATCATAGCCGTAGTGGACCACCTGTACATTTGATGTGGTACACCAGACAACAGGAATGCCTGTCTGCAACCACCGGAGGTGCCACCAATGTCTACCATATACGTGCTGTGGAACAGCATGACTGTGTTGCAGACATGGCAATGCAATGCGTCCATGTTATGCATCGCACAGAAACATACCTGTGTCCTGTTGCCATGCAGTGGCACAGTGCCTGTACTCCCCACTGTATAGCTATGTACATGGCTCACACCAACCACACCTGCACAGTCATCTTTGTTACACATGCATTCTATCTGTAGCCTGTACACATAACACTGCACTGTGACGCCCAGTATGATGCGGTGCATGTGGTGGGACACCATTGTCACATGTCCACATGTTATCGCACATGTCGGCGGAGTACATGTCAAAGTGACGGCAGCCATGTGTACTGTTAACCTGCCTGTGGCCACATGGTGTATCACGGTGATGCATGCAAACTACCATGAATGTGTGTACTGCATGCCTACTGATATGACACCTGCTTGATGTAGTGTGCACCCCAGGGCAGTATGCATACTACCACTATTAATGTCTGGCCTGCATTCTCTGAGCTGTGGTGTGGGAATGCTGCATGCCATCTGCAATATCACATGCATGATGTGTCTGCGTGTGTGTGTGTCTGCGTGTGTGTGTGTCTACATGTGTGTGTGTCTGCGTGCGTGTGTGTGTGCGTGTGCATGTCTGCATGTGTGTGTGTGTCTGCGTGTGTGTCTGCGTGTGTGTAATGTATCTTACAGTATGTCTTTGTATTCACAGGTGGTGTAGGTGTGTTCCCCTCCTGCGGTCCATCTGATGCTAGTGTCCCCACAGATACTAGCAGTGATGACCATATGCATGAGGTACAGGCAGGGTTGTCAGGGGCAGAAGCTGTGCCATTGGTTACCATCCCACCTATGTCCCCCTCATCCCCGCACATGGTTCTGATGCCGACACATACCACATCACCATTGCCCATAGAGGAAGGACAGTCAGCGTCTGTTGGCATTGAGCAGGAATGTGTGGTGGCTACAGAAGGTGCGCGTACACACCATGTTGCCAGTGTAATGACTGGTGATGTGCCACACAGGCATGTGGCTGGTGCTGCTCGTAGGAGGACCTCTGGCAGACATGCACCTGATGTACAGGGTGCAGCAGCTGGTATCACCAGATGCATGTTCCAGACTGTAATGGCGGCACAGGCACGTGCTGAACAGCAGAACCAAGAAGGGCAGAGGCTGCAGAAGGCCACAATCCATTCCCTAAATGAGAACATCCAGTCATTGGCGAATGCTCAACAGCAGATTGCTAATGTACTGGATAGGCGATTAGGTGAGATGGTTGGAATCCTCGACTGAGGCATGTCAATCTTCGAGCGTGAGCTGTCTGTGCTGGAACACCTGGTAGGGGTGAGGCGTAGGACACGTGGCCATAGGCCAGCAATACCACCTAGTGTATGTCAACGTGCGCATGCCACCTCTCATGCCAACTCACACAGTGCCGGTAGCAGCAGCAGTGCAGCTGGTGCTACACCGACCACACCAGGACACAGCAGGCCACGTGGACGTGGCCCTGGCCGGTCCCAGCATGGACACAGTTCCAGCGGACCTGTGTCATTGGAGAGTGGCCACTCCATACCTCCACCCGGTAGTGCCTGTGCGACCCCAGGCAGGCACGGGTCACGTGGCCGCAGACGGACACATTGAGCCATACAACCTGCACTGTACAGTCTGGGGCTGCCAAGTATACCCCGTGTAGGCATCACGTATGGCTGAACTGTGTATACACATACCCACACACGGCAGACACAACTGTAGGGCTCCACCACATCCACATGCATTCTGCACAGTCATGCCAAGTAAATGCACCAGCCCTTACACACACACATGATGTCAGCCATTGGTACAGCTCACCCTGTGCATATGATGAAGCCTCTGCTGCATCACTGTCATCCACACCATCGGTACACGGTTATGCAAATATATTCTGATGCACAGGATGGACAAGATAGTGAGAGGTGTATGTGATACCTGTGTACGCATAGCGTGTGATGTGTATGTTGCAGTGGTTGTGTATGACAAGTGACAGGTGCGTATGTGACGTGGGTTGTGTACTGTCATCATGCAGCAGACATACCACGTAGTGCAGGTGCAGCATGCATTGAGCTGTGTACACGGTATGTGTGACGGTTACATGTGAAGCACCATGTTGGTTCTGTTAACCTGTATGCCTCATATGGTGTACTCGCATGTGCCTACTGGGAGCACTGTTCCCCCATGTGTAGCTGTGGGTTACCCACAGGCACATCTGGCAATATCAGCATACCACATGTACCCGCAACCTGCCTGGACACCTACATAGGTACATAGGTGCATAGGTACATACTAGGCTATGTGCCCTACAGCATGTGTAAGCCTAGCCAGAGTGTGTGTGGCTTTCACCAGCCCTTAGGATGAGGATACTATATCCATTGGTCTGCTGTCCCTCTGTCCAGCAGTGACACAGAGATGATTCCTGGGGCATACCTACGATCTCCCATCCACACGTCAGTATTACTCTTGGACAGAGTCAGTGAGGGGCTCTGCTTCACAAGGGCTGGGAATCTGTTCCATGGTGTAGGGAGTCTCTGGGCAATGAACCTGTCCCTCCAGCACGTCCTATTTATATCCATGTTGAGGTTTGTGTCTGTTGCTCTCGTGCCTGTGGTTGTTTGGATCCTAGGAGGTGGAGCATGTCCATGAAACCCAGGTTGGACATGGCCTTGTATGTCAGGCACAGATCACCTCGGAGCAGACGGTATGAGAAGGTATAGAGCCGGAGTTCCCTCAGTCGGGCAGCGTGTGACATATGTTTCAGCCCTTTTATCCCTGTGTTGGGGAATGTTTGGGGTCCTTCCAACTGCTGCAGGTGTCGGGTTAGGTACATTCCGAATGGGGCATTGTACCCAATCATTGGTCTGATGCGTGAAGAGTACAGGGGTACAATGACCTCCCCTGATCTGGATGTGAATCCCTTCATGACCAGGTGGGCAATGTGGAATGTCTTCCCAACCACATTGGCAATGTGTGTGTCAAGAGAGGTTACCGACAAGTTGGGTCCCCAGGTCCCTGATCACGTCAACCGTGTTTAATGGATTACCACCTATGTGGTAATTCGGGGTTAATTTGTCTTTCCCAAAGGGTAGGTCTATACCTTCCCTGGCATGTAGCTTCAGGCCATGGCTCTGGCACCAGTTATCCATTTCTATGAGACCTCAGGTGGATGTCTGTGTCTGATGGGGTGTTGATTATGGTGGCTGGTTTGCAGTCATCTGCATACCTTGTCTGCCACAATCCCCCTATGTTTGCATGCACGTCGGAAAGTTGAATGCCGAACAGGAGGGGGCCCAGGACTGAGCCCTGTGGGCCACCACTCGGGACCGGCTTGGAGTCTGACATGGCACCAGGAACACTAACCCTGTGGGTTCTGACCTTGATCTGGTTGGCAACCCATCATGTGACATATGGCTCTACATCTATGCTGGTGAGCCTTTCTATGATGCCCGTGTGGAGTTTGGTTCGAATGCTGTCGCCAGGTCACGGTAGTCTGTGCGAACCGACGTACCCCCATCAATGGCCTTAGTGACTCTTCCGAACAGGTCGACCAGGTTCAGGAGGCAGGATCTGCCCTTGACTAAGCCGATGTGGGTATGTTCCAGTATTTGTCGTTCCCCAATGTCTTCATTTATGGGCTCCATTATGGCCCCCTCCATAGCTTTGCAGACAGGGCTCGTCAAGCTTATAGGGCGGTGATGTCCAGAGTCCGTAAGAGCACCGCCTTGGTGGACTGGGACCACAGTTGCCGTATGCCATCCATCGGGTATGTAGCCTGTAGTAAGGCTAAAATTAAACAGCAGCCTTATGTGCGGGTTGAGGCCCTCATTGAGGTTGTGTAGCACACAGCCGGGGACACCGTCCGGTCCCATTGATGCTGTGTTCTCTGCTTTACAGATAGCAGCTCTCACCTGGGCATTCGAGATGCTCGGGAGGCTAGACTCTGGTGGGATAGATACCTCCCCTCTTGGGGGGGAGGGAGGGTAGATATATGCACGGAACCTGTCTGCCAGTTTGTTGGCAATGTCTGTGGGTTCAGTGATCATTGTACCATTATGGACTAATTCCGAGCATAACTGTGAGCTTCCACCCATGTTCCTACCATAGCTAAGGAAGGCCTTATGGTTGTCTTATGTGTCCTTTGCAAGTCCTCTCCCACAGGCAGCCTTGGATGATTGTATGAGTGATCGTATGTTACCGCCAGTATTGATCAGTGATGCCTTCCCAGGTATTGCTCTGTCAAGTAGTAGCTTTCACCTCTTGTTGTACAGTTCGTTTATGGCTGGGGTCCACCAGACCGTGTGCCTGCCTTTGGTGGACAAGGTCCTGATGTTATTAGGGATTGCTTGATCCAGACATTCCTGAGGGTGCTCGTAGAAGGCATTTGTAAAGGTTTCAGCAGCGTGGCCTGTGTTTTCCACTGGTATGGAGGCCTTGTAGGGTACCACACCAGTCGTATGACGTGTGGGGTTTGCTGTGGAGAGGTCTTCACTGTGGTCTCCCTTGCTGGTGTTGGGGGCGGGATGCAGATCTCCAGTGAGATCACTATATGGTCTGACCTCACCGATGAGGGATGTACATCCTGTGTGGAGCATGTCGTCCCTATGTGTGATGATCAGGACTAGTATAGTTCCTCCCCTTGTGGGTATGGTGCATAGTTGTTCCACAGCATTCGGGTGTATGAACACCTGGAACCTTTGGTGTAGGGTGTTGGGTCCTGGGTAATGTTCCCGGTCTATGTATGGGTGGTTGATGTCACCCAATATGATGGTGTTGTGAGAGCATTCATACTCCCCAGTGTCTTCAGGAAGGCTGTGTGGGTATCCTGGGTTTGGGAGGGTGGTCTGTAGCATGCAACAAACTGTAGGGCAGTCCTACCCATGGTTAATTGCACCTGGATGGTCCCCACTGCTACGTGCGTTTCCGCCAACCTGGAGGTGTGGGTATCCTTCATGGAAATGGAGACTCCCCCTCCTTCTGTGGTTCGGTCCGGGTTAGGGTCCTGAATGCATGATATGAGGTATGACCTGATAGTGCTGGGGTGCTCTCAAGAGCCCTGAACCAGGTTTCAGTCACAGCACTGACATCGATGTCCTCCATACTGAGGAGGGCTTTTGAGGGCATGCAGCTTGGGTGTAGACTACTGGCATTGAGCAGTATTACCCTTAGTTTTTTCCAGGTTTGTAGTCTAGGGCAGTAGGTTTATCATTTTAGCCTTGCCTGCAGTGGGCACTGTGGGGGTGGCAGGAGCCTTTGCCAAACTCTTGAAGCCCAGGGGTGACAGGTGCAAGCCGTCCCTTGCGAAGGAGCGTGGCGTGTCAAGCATGTCATCCCAGGCAAGAGGACATTGGACCCCCTCATACTGACACCGGTAATCAGGCCAATTATCAAGGGTGATCATTCGGACTCAGTATTGTGGCATCATTCTTGATGAGGGTGGGATACTGCTCAGGGTCAGGGTCATGCTGGCCTGGGCTACACAATCTGAGATCCCTTCTATGTCTCCTTTCATGTATCCCAGGGAGGTATGTCTCCGGTTGTTGACACCAGCATGGACAATGACCGCGTCATACTTGTACATGCTGTGGAGTGACCTGAGTGCTTGTGTTATGTGGCGGATTCCAGCGCCCGACAGGCAGCCTACTGTGATCATTCCCTTGTTCAGTCTGGTGGGTGGGACGTCAGTGTGTCTGACTATGGCATCACCTATTACAAGTGTGTCTGGCATTGTGTGTGGCCTTAAGGGCTGTGACTGTTTAGCACACTGACGTTGAGAACTATGTGTTGCATGTCCTATGTCTTGTGGAGGCAGTTGCTTGGGTGTCTGCTTCGGAGGCCTCATTAGGTTCGTTACATGTTTTAACAGTGCCTCCAAGTATGTCTTTGTGTGTTCATGTGTTTGTTTAGCATTTGTGATAGTTCCATGTGACACTGGGTTTGTGGTGTGCGTGGTGTCCTTCTCCTCCCGTTTGGTCTTGCCGGTCGTGGTTTGAGAGAGCTCAGCCTCCTGTCTGGCTATATAGTTGCATCTCTCACATGTATTTTGTTTAGTGGGGGAGGTGCGGGTTGTCCGTGTCCATGAGGCACCTGTAACATTGCCTCAGGATGCCCAGATTCACCAGCTGAACAGGAAAGGTCGCTAGCAATTGACCCTTTGACATGCCAGAGAACGTGAATGCGTTTGCTGTGTAACTGGGTCAGAAGGGACCTATAGGGAAGTGGGTACTCAAGGGGATTCTAGGCTAGTGTAGTACTCCGTCTAGTATACATGTACTTTACCTATGTAGGAATACTGTGGGAGCAGGTGCTGAGCTTTTGTGATAGAGAACAGACAGTTTAGATTGCAAGTAGAGAAGTTCTACGTGTAAACCTGCGGAGCACGGAGCCAGATATAGTGTAACGTTGTTTACACGGTACATGACACACATGTCCACACATATACTGCACCTGACGCCTGTGGTCGGTGCCACAGGCTACGGTGTACAGAGACATCACATAGATGGCATGACACAGTACAGGTATGGTGAAATTCTGCAGGTGTCGTACACAGCGTGCTGGCGACTGACCGCAGGTGTCACCTGTCAGCTGTGGTGCACGCTGTGCAGCAGTAGGACACTGTACCGGTACAGGAATATGTCCACAATCGCGGGGTGTACACCACTATGGCACACACCCCATTGTGTGCAGATGGGGACACCTGCCTGTGTAGTCAGCACCCTCACAATACAATGCACCAACACGCCATGTCACAGGGGGCGGACTTGCACAGGTGGCCAGTATGGCTCCCACCTATGGCATTGACAGGGTCATACAATGCAGCACCAGTACGGGATGGTCACCCTGTGTGGTTAGTGTCCATTCACAACACTATATCTGCATACACCCTCACAACAGGCAGCAGACATACACACATGTTGACACACTGACATTGTGGTGACCACACATGTCTACACGAAGGGACGACGTGTTGCATGTACTGCACCATCCACATCCATGCACCCCACACTGAGGTATGTACAGATCTCTACCATGGTGTACAGTGATGTGTGGCACATGGCACATAGTCCCCCCGATCTGTGGCATACATGGGCACACATTCCTGCACACATGTCGGTGCTGGGAATGCCACACCCACTATATGGGATATGTGCAGGCGTGCAGCGGTATGTAGTGCATTATGCGTACCAACACTGTATCCGGCAGTTGTGCCAATATATGCACTTGGGAGGTGGTAGGGGTTACAGTAGCCATGTGACATATGGTCGATGACACCTGACCGATGGGTATGCATTATGGCAGCACTGTCATGTAAAGGTGACATAGCAGACTGTATGCACATGGCAGGGTAGGATGGTGTGTGACACACCTGTGACCACCACCTGCACACATGCATGTGGACAGGTGTTTAAACACATGATGTACACACATACCGCCATGCGTGCTGTTACTATGCCACCATATGACGGCCCCCATGATGGGTATGCATGTGGTAAGGGGTTGCAACTGTGTTATGGACATCGGACACCGCTCATGCATGGCTGCACGATGCACAGTACACGTGTCACATGTATCCCCTGTTGCCATGTGTGTATGCATTGCTACGTTGTGACATGTGTGTCGACATACATGGAACATGGACTGTGGTATGGTATCACAGCTGTCACAGGCAAACTGTACAAGGGTATGTGTCCCAGTCAACACCGCTACACCCTGTAGGGGGAGCATACCACAGACATGTGTCCACCTTCCATTCGTGTGTGTATTACTGCGTACGCCAGTGTTATGCATGTGGTACATCACAGGCTTCGTATGTGTCCTGCGTGCAGTCCATGCACACAGCCAGACAATCACATATATGACATATCCGGACTTTGTTTCACTGTGGTACAGCTGCAGTCATGTGTCATATCTGTGTCAGGCCCGTGGTATGTGTGGAGCATGCCTGTCCATGTATACCGATATGGGCGGACTACATCACACCTGTGGGATCACTTATAGTACATGTGTACTCTGCATGACGGGTGTACACCGCCAAATAGACCTGTGGACATATGTCACATGCTGTTGCTGGACCGTGAGGCATACTGCTGCACCAATGACATGGTGCTGGCATGGCAGCTACAGTGTTCACTGCAGTGTGTACATGTTCAGCCTGCACCCATGACGCCAGTTATGTCATCTGTGTGTGTACGTGTAACTGCATGTGTGTCCACCCTGTGTGTGTGTATGGGTTTACCTGGCCGTGACTTGGAGTGTGTACACTCCGTCTGCATGTCGGACGGTGCGTAGCACATAATAAGTGTGTGAGCATGCCCGGGTTGCTGTTGTGTAGGTGGACACACACAACGGTCCACACTCTGCCCTTCCATGATTCCACCCCATGTGTGTGCATGTCTGCACTCTGCAGATTCTAAGTGTGTGAGCATGCCCAGTAAGCAGCTGTGTAGATGGACACACAGTACAGTGCACACCGTGCCCGTCTGTGAAGATACCCCGTGTGCATGTATGTTTCCCCTTTGCAACCGCCACGTGTGTGAGCATGCCCGGGTTGCTGTTGTGTAGGTGGACACACACGACGGTCCACACTCTGCCCTTCCATGATTCCACCCCATGTGTATGCATGTCTGCACTCTGCAGATTCTAAGTGTGTGAGCATGCCCAGTAAGCAGCTGTGTAGATGGACACACAGTACAGTGCACACCGTGCCTGTCTGTGAAGATACCCCGTGTGCATGTATGTTTCCCCTTTGCAACCACCACATGTGTGAGCATGCCTGGGTTGCTGTTGTGTAGGTGGACACACATGACGGTCCACACTCTGCCCTTCCATGATTCCACCCCGTGTGTATGCATGTCTGCACTCTACAGATTCTAAGTGTGTGAGCATGCCCAGTAAGCAGCTGTGTAGATGGCCACACAGTACAGTGCACACCACGCCCGTCTGTGAAGATACTCCGTGTGCATGTATGTTTCCCCTTTGCAACCGCCACATGTGTGAGCATGCCCGGGTTGCTGTTGTGTAGGTGGACACACACGACGGTCCACACTCTGCCCTTCCATGATTCCACCCCATGTGTATGCATGTCTGCACTCTGCAGATTCTAAGTGTGTGAGCATGCCCAGTAAGCAGCTGTGTAGATGGACACACAGTACAGTGCACACTGCGCACGTCTGTGAAGATACCCCATGTGCATGTATGTTTCCCCTTCATGACCGCTAGGTGTGAGGGCATGCCCAGTACGCCATTCGGGGGTACACAGTACAGTCAGCACCGATGTCTGCTACTAGGCATGTAGCCATGGCCAGTGACATCCTGCATAGCCATGGTGGCCGTCCAAGTGAGTCATATGTGGTTGATATGCCACAATGGCTGCCTACATCATGCACGCCGGTTGCCCTCTCATAGGGTATACTGTCTGTGGTGCATCCCGTATCCATGTCGTGATGTTGTCCTACATAGTTAGTTGGTATTCTCGAGTGCAGCACTACTGTGTTACTGTACGCCCACCTTGGGATGGTAACATGCTGTGTGACTGCGCACTCTGTCTTCATTCCCTATCGGCTGCCTTGCCTCTGCAGATGATATCACCCACCTAGGGGTATGCCTCCTGACAGTGCTGTGCTCGGTAATCTTGGTAGCGCATTCTGTAGATGCATCATGCTGTAGTGTGTTCATGTAGGTAGGCATAGGTTCAACTCCCGGCCCTTCCCCATGTGTGTGTGAGGTGTGTGTGTGTGTGTTTCTAGCTGCCCCTGGAGAGAGTAGTTCTTTTTGTTGCTTCGCAACACATACCTTGGCTATTGTCAGCTATTCCTTTACGGATGATGTCACCCACCTAGAAGTATGCCTCTGACAGCGCTGTGCTCAGTAATCTCGGTAGCGCATTCTGTAAATGCATCATGCTGTAGTGTGTTCATGTAGGTAGGTGTAGGTTCAACTCCCGGCCCTTCCCTGTGTGTGTGTTTCCAGCTGCCTCTGCAGATGGTCATGCTTTTAGACGCTTCGCAACACATACCTTGGCTATTGTCAGCTATTCCTTTACGGATGATGTCACCCGCCTAGAAGTATGCCTCTGACAGCACTGTGCTTAGTAATCTCGGTAGCGCGTTCTGTAAATGCATCATGCTGTAGTGTGTTCATGTAGGTAGGCGTAGGTTCAACTCCCGGCCCTTCCCCGTGTGCATGTGAGATGTGGGTGTGTTTTGTGTTTCCAGCTGCCTCTGCAGATGGTCATGCTTTTAGACGCTTCGCAACACATACCTTAGCTATTGTCAGCTATTCCTTTATGGATGATGTCACCCGCCTAGAAGTATGCCTCTGACAGCGCTGTGCTCAGTAATCTCGGTAGCGCATTCTGTAAATGCATCATGCTGTAGTGTGTTCATGTAGGTAGGCGTAGGTTCAATTCCCGGTGTGTGTGTGTGTGTGTGTGTGTTTCCAGCTGCCTCTGTAGATGGTTATGCTTTTAGATGTTTTGCAACACATACCTTGGCTATTGTCAGCTATTCCTTTATGGATGATGTCACCCGCCTAGAAGTATGCCTCTGACAGTGCTGTGCTCAGTAATCTCGGTAGCGCGTTTTGTAAATGCATCATGCTGTAGTGTGTTCATGTAGGTAGGCGTAGGTTCAACTCCCGGCCCTTCCCCGTGTGTGTGTGAGGTGTGTGTGTGTGTGTGTTTCCAGCTGCCTCTGCAGATGGTCATGCTTTAAGACGCTTCGCAACACATACCTTGGCTATTGTCAGCTATTCCTTTACGGATGATATCACCCGCCTAGAAGTATGCCTCTGACAGCACTGTGCTCAGTAATTTCGGTAGCGCGTTCTGTAAATGCATCATGCTGTAGTGTGTTCATGTAGGTAGGCGTAGGTTCAACTCCCGGCCCTTCCCCGTGTGTGTGTGTGTGTGTGTGTGTGTGTGTTTCCAGCTGCCTCTGCAGATGGTAATGCTTTTAGACGCTTCGCAACACATACCTTGGCTATTGTCTGCTATTCCTTTACAGATGATGTCACCTGCCTAGAAGTATGCCTCTGACAGCACTGTGCTCAGTAATCTCGGTAGTGCGTTCTGTAAATGCATCATGCTGTAGTGTGTTCATGTAGGTAAGTATAGGTTCAACTCCCAGCCCTTCCCCGTGTGTGTGTGTGTGTGTGTGTGTTTACAGCTGCCTTGGAGATAGAAGTTCTTTTAGACGCTTCGCATCACATACCTTGGCTATCGGCGTCTATTCCTTTACGGATGTTGTCACCCACCTAGACATATGCCTCTGACGGTGCTGTGTTCAGTGGTCCACGTAGCGTGTTCCATACCTGTGTCATACTGTCGTGCGGTTGGGTAGGTGGGGGTAAGGTCAATCTACATGCCTGCCAGCTGTGTGTGTGTGTCTATGCTCCCAGCCGCATGGGTTCATAGGTTATGGCTTTAGAGGTTCCGCAGAACACTTATATCCTGCCAACATCTCTGTGATTGTGGATGGTGAGACGCAGCTTGTGGACTGCCTGTGTGCCTGCTGTGGTTGGCGACCTCCGTAGCATGTTCTCCACGTGCGCCCTGCTGTGGTGTGGTGGGGTGGTGCTGTGTACGTTACACTCCCGGCCTTGCCACATGTGTCCATCTGTATCTCTCTCGATGTATATATACATACTTATGTTATGCCCATAGCGCTGCTCTTGCATGGACAGCTGTCTGTCCCATGTATCTCATATTTGCATGGCTGACACATAGAACTGTGGTACCAGGCATATCCACTCATTGTCCATGCAACGTCCGTATTCCAGCATGCCCTAGAGACATCTGCTGGCTATTGTGGCAGTCAGCTATCCTTGCTGTACTGACACTGTACCCGTACATGCCATAAACCTTGTGTATCATTGCCTGTTTATGGTGTGTGTATGTCTATCTGAGCTGTGTGCATGGTCGTGTGTATGTCCCGCTATAGCCGTCTGTACAGGTGTCACCACTATGGGTAATCCTTGTAGACCACTGTTTCATGTGTACTTCAGCACATACCTGTGGACCGTACTACCCCTCCTACGGCAGCACGGGAGCGGCCTTAGAACAACCGCTGCCCTAGGCGATAGGGCTCCATGGCGCCCACCACCTCAACACATGGTGCCCCCATCTTGGTGTACCTACATGACATAACTACTGGAAAGGTGGCCCTGCTAGTACGGCGCCCTAGGCAGCCGCCGGGTTGGCCTATGCCTAAGGCCGGCTATGAGCACGTCCCAAGGCATACTTTTAAATTCAGTGTTTTTTTTATAATACATGTTTTAATAAGATGTTTTTAAAGATGTTAATATATGTGTGAGTATTTAACATTGAGTTTGAGCTTTATATGCTGGGGTTACTTGTTCATTGTTTGATGAGAAATTGACCAATGAAAATGTAAGGAGGGATATTTACAACCTGAATGCTTTTATGTTATGTATAAGCCTGAAGGAGCCTACGGGTGAAAGCGCTTACTTGTGTATAAAGGAACCTTTTTATACCATTTGGGCACTGTCCTGGACTATTTCTACGGTGACTGTTTCATCTAGCTATGTGTTTTTTGGATTGTGTGCCATAAGGTGCCAGCGGTTATTTTATGTTGATTAGGTGTAATCCATGGTCAATTGACATTAATCATATTAATTCATTAAAGGATCTTCTTCATAAGTGGGAACGGCATAGTTTAACCATCCTATGACCTTCCTAGTTGAAGTTGTTAGTGAGCCATTAGTATGTGTTCCACAGGTCGTCCATTTGTTCTGCATTATGGAAGCGAGTGATCCCCATTTTGGTGATGGCAGATTGAGAGCTGTGTACGCCGGTATTCGCACGACGGTCTGACTTTGTATGGGGAATTTCTAATGTAGTCCCTATCTGTATTTCCTGTGCTATGCCTTACTGCAGCTGTGTAATTCCGCCAGGTTTCCAGTTATGGGTGCCATCTTGGTTGTACGCATGTCCATCCATGGGAATCGCCTACTGGACACTGATATAGGGCTGTACACATTTCACACCTGCTTTCAGCATTATCCGGTGGATGCTTTGCATCATTAGTGGGGAGTAAGGCATGTGCTATACCCACATCCCTCCCACGGGGCAGGCCAACGGATTATCAGCCAAACAACACCGAGCCCCATTTCTGCATACCCAGGATCCCATGGCTGCAACCCTCGACGGTACACATTACATATCCTTCATGTGTGCGGGACTGGGATGTGGACGCACTTCTATGGACTCGACAATCTGGGGATTTCTGTTCATATGTCCTGCATTTCATGGACACTTGTCATCAACCTTAGACATGCTGATTGTGCATATGTCTAGCTGTGCCTTAGTCACGGCTGTCACTTCTTCTGGGTCGATCGCAGCTGGTATTGCAAACGGAGCAATTTTTGGAGTCCTACAATAGACACCAGTGTGCATATGTAAAGTCTAGAACTTGTTGGACTGTCACCATCTGGCCAGTGGTTTTGACTGATGCTGTATGTTCCCCATTCGTGGATGTCTG
The DNA here is from genome assembly GCF_019279795.1 of Protopterus annectens. Classification (NCBI taxonomy): domain Eukaryota; kingdom Metazoa; phylum Chordata; order Ceratodontiformes; family Protopteridae; genus Protopterus; species Protopterus annectens. The sequence continues at coordinate 1,444,996,423 of NC_056733.1, forward strand.
TTTGACTACCCATATTATGTATTACTTGGCATATCTATGTCCATGTACCAGTAAGCAGAAATACAGCAAACCTTGAGTCCTGGTCATCTTCATAAAAGACATTCATGAACATAAACCAGACCAAAACAGACGATGACAAAAACGATACACTCCACAGTCCAAAGATACTGAGCGCTTTCACCCACTAATGTGGGGCATCATCTGAGTACATATGCTTTGGCCAAACATCATAAGGATTTGGTTTCTAGGCATACTTTTAAATTCAGTGTTTTACAAAGGCTAGATTTTAATCCCGGAGGGGGGACCTTATCAACTATACTTTAGAATGCGAATTGAGATGGATTATTAGGTGGAGAGCTGACCAAACACCAGGGTTGAATGATGAAGCACAGATTAAGCCTCTTTTGAGAAGTGGGAGGCTTAAACCCAAATAACAGGAATGTAGTTTAGGTACAGCTATACATTTAACACCTATTAGTCCACTCTTTCAGTTGTTTACCACTGTTTCACATTGATATAATATACATATTTTTTATATATATTGTTATATTTATAATTGATGAAAATTAGGCATAGTACAATATAATATAATACATGTTTTAATAAGATGTTTTTAAAGATGTTAATATATGTGTGAGTATTTAACATTGAGTTTGCACTTTATATGCTGGGGTTAATTGTTCATTGTTTGATGGGAAATTGACCAATGAAAATGTAAGGAGGGATATTTAAATCCTGAATGCTTTTATGTTATGTATAAGTCTGAAGGAGCCTACGGGTGAAAGCGCTTACTTGTGTATAAAGGAACCTTTTTATACCATTTGGGCACTGTCCTGGACTATTTCTACGTTGATTGTTTCATCTACCTATGTGTTTTTTGGATTTTGTGCCATAAGGTGCCAGTGGTTATTTTATGTTGATTAGGTGTAATCCATGGTCAATTGACATTAATCATATTAATTCATTAAAGGATCTTATTTATAAGTGGGAACAGCATAGTTTAACCATCCTATGACCTTCCTAGTTGAAGTTGTTAGTGAGCCATTAGTATGTGTTCCACAGGTCGCCCATTTGTTCCGCATTATGGAAGCGAGTGATCCCCATTTTGGTGATGGCAGATTGAGAGCTGTGTACGCCGGTATTCGCATGACGGTCTGACTTTGTATGGGGAATGTCTAATGTAGTCCCTATCTGTATTTCCTGTGCTATGCCTTACTGCAGCTGTGTAATTCCGCCAGGTTTCCAGTTATGGGTGCCATCTTGGTCGTACGCGTGTCCATCCATGGGAATCGCCTACTGGACACTGATATAGGGCTGTACACATTTCACACCTGCTTTCAGCATTATCCGGTGGATGCTTTGCATCATTAGTGGGGAGTAAGGCATGTGCTATACCCACATCCCTCCCACGGGGTGGGCCAATGGATTATCAGCCAAACAACACCGAGCCCCATTTCTGCATACCCAGGATACCATGGCTGCAACCCTCGACGGTACACATTACACATCCTTCATGTGTGCGGGACTGGGATGTGGACGCACTTCTATGGACTCGACAATCTGGGGATTTCTGTTCATATGTCCTGCATTTCATGGACACATGTCATCAACCTTAAACACGCTGGTGGTGCATATGTCTAGCTGTGCCGTAGTCACGGCTGTCACTTCTTTTGCGTCGATCGCAGCTGGTATTGCGAACGGAGCAATTTTTGGAGTCCTACAATGGACACCAGTGTGCATATGTAAAGTCTAGAACTTGTTGGACTGTCACTATCTGGCCAGTGGTTTTGACTGATGCTGTATGTTCCCCATTCGTGGATGTCTGTTTGACTGCCCATATTATGTATTACTTGGCATATCTATATCCATGTACCAGTAAGCAGAAATACAGCAAACCTTGAGTCCTGGTCATCTTCATAAAAGACATTAATGAACATAAACCAGACCAAAACAGACGATGACAAAAACGATACACTCCACAGTCCAAAGATACTAAGCGCTTTCACCCAATAACATGGGGCATCATCCGAGTACAAAATACATTAGATAGTCATCCCTTATATACTTCCTTCAGAGTCAGTTTAAAGACAATTAATCAATAAACTTGCTCATAGTTAAGTAGCCAGTGCTCCAAGTCTTACAGATAAAGTGGCATATAAAAATCAGTGTTGCATACTTTACTTAATGGAAACATTAATACAACAGCAATGTGTTAATATAAATACAATATTGGTCAATACAATCAGTAAATTGAAACATAATTGATAATTGTTGTGAGTAAACCTTAGAATGTAGTGTGTTGATAATGATATTATGTATATTAATGTGTATAATTGTTGTATTAAGATTCCAAATCATTGAATAAATAAGTACAATTAAATACATATTTTGTATAAATATAAATGTAAATAAGAGTCACAATGTTAAATATAAATATGACTGTATATAACTATATAAATATGATATGAAATAAACTGTAGTTGTTTACATCTTGTTTTCGAGTGACATATCTATGTCCATGTGTCATATATACGGGCCGTCGGACTGTTGTGTGTAGATATATACATGTGAACCCCTCATTATATACCTTGCTTTGTTACTGTCTGTGGATTACCTGTGTACACACATCTATTACCATACCATACCTTTCCACTGTACAGGTTCTGGCAGGGTGTACGGCTGGTTGGCCCTTAATCTTGCTGTGTGTTACATTGACCTGTGTCTATCTGGCAATTTGCTGGCGTGTCATGTGAGACCTTCTTGATTCTATAGGGACCTGATCCTGTAATTGTGACGTGCTTCCACTGGCCATATATTTCTCTGTCGTCTGGGATCTGTATGTAACCAGTCCTTTCAGGACACTTTCTATTGTTGTTCTTTTTTGGTTACATGTATGAGTACTTTGGTATGTTGTGCTATTATTGTGTGTGGAGCATTTCTCCACGGGAATCTGCTGACACTGGACATATATCCAGCTAGCCTAGCCCAGTCAACAAGAGTGAGCCAACTAAACACAATTCGTACGGTGGCACCTTCTGACAAGTGGGTCGGGTTACAGATGCATAACCGTCGTCAATCCCTACTACTAACACACACGTTATTCTATCCACATTCTATGTTTGTCTTATCACATAGCATGTGTTTCTCACTATTTCTACCAGTACTTTACATAGCATTGTCCGATTCCATACTTTCAGAGGCTGACAGTTTTGAGACATGTATAACTAACGTGGAGGACACAGCATTAACTTTCCCTGCTGTGAGCGGATCACACACGCACACGCGCACTTGCATTTCCTAATTGTGGGTTACGCGCAGGCGCACATGCATATCCGTATTCTGGTTACATATGTTTACTGGGTCTGTGTGGTTACGTGGTCTGTATTAGTTGTGACTGTTCCGGTAACATATCTCTGATCTGGTTGATGGACGTGTGCGGAACACACTTTCACCTTTACACATGTAACTGTCTTTGTGGCATGGACGCATTACATACACGTTCACATTTATATGTTCTATAGTCGTAATTTAAACGGGACTGCATTCACATTTGCCGGTTGCTGTGACCACTACACGTTAGCTGTTCTGTCTCATTTATATGCATACCCATGGTACTTAGCTAAATTTACATATCCCCCCACCCCACCCCACCCGCACTCACGTATGTCACAGGCATCCATTCTCCTGCTGGGAAAAGTGTGGCACTACATGTTACACATTCCTTATTCCCTACCGCTCATGGCCCAGGATGCATATGTCGTGACCGCAGGGATATTCAGATCACAGGGGCTTATAGCCCCTACGCATACAGGCCTTCGATTGTCAGGGTGTTCCTGTGGTGCTTTGGGTTTGGTCTTGTGCGCCTAGTGTACTGAACTGCCCTGACCGTGTATGAATGTCAGACGAGTCACATGGGCACGGTTTGTCCGTGTCTATGATACCATACCCCCCCCCCATTATTCCTAACCATGCACGCTGATTGGCCGGCGTGCCCATTGTAGATCGTGATATAGTAATTGCACACGGTCTGGTCGACCGGACCTATTTCCATTACTATACCTCGGTATTTATAACCTGTCTCGCTATGTTACATGGGTTTAACATTGCGTGACAGCTTTCACTGAGCCACGGACATGTCCGTTGCTTACTTTGGGGCAGTCCCGCTCTGCTACACACATTTAACATGGCGGAACAGGTTGAACAGCACAGCAACGGGGACATCGGGCTCTCCGTCGCTGTTTTGTATTGAATCGCTATGTTGACTTTGTTTCACATAGCGAGACAGTGTCGACATTGGCAATGGACATCTCACGCAGTACGTCCGCACCGCCGCGGGTGCCGTATGTCTGCGGATGGGCGGCGGACAGGCATTATGCTGTGCCATTATGTCTGGGAATATATGGTTTCTTTCCCTAGATGATATGGCATACTAGCAATGACCCGCGTCTGGGTGTGGATACTGCTGTATTTACCCACGGTTGCCTTTGTGTGGTCCCTCGGGCATCGGCCTCGGGACCGCACCACGTCTACCGTGGGTATATCTAGCATTACCCACATCCGGGCGTGGGTTATTGCTATGATATTCCGTGTGTACGGACACGTGTGTTTGGACAACCTACAATAGCTTCTGCTATTGGCATACAATGCTGTGGGTGGTGCCGGTTACCATACATATGCCTTTCTCAAAAGCTGACTTCACACTTCTAAAAACTAGTGTGGTCTCCTTTAAGGCCCCTGAGTCGGTGGTAAACATTACTCAAACCGCTGAATCACTTACATATGCCTTCTACCAGCACCTATAGGACTGCATGGATCAGGCAATCCCAAACAAAACTAAGACTCTTTGTACCAAAGGCAAGCGTCCAGTCTGGTGGACCCCAGCCATAAACAAGCTCTACAACAAAAGGAGGAAGCTACTACAAGATAGAGCAAAATCCTTGAAAGGTAAGACACCCTTGCTCATTATAAGTAAAGAACTAAGAGCTCTCATAAAATCATCCAAGGCAAATTCTGAGAGATAAATCGCCAAGGACTCAAAAGACAATCATAAGGCCTTCTTTAGCTATGTTAGACACCTAGGAGGAAACTCCCAGATATGCTCAGAATTAGTTCAAAATGATGTGAAGATTACTGAACCTACACACATTGCCAACATACTGGCTGACAGGTTCAGTGCAAACTTCTACCCCTCCCCCCCAAAAGGAGAGATATCTATACCAGAGGATTGTAGCCCCCCAAACATCTCTAACACCCAGGTGAGAACTGCTCTCTCCAAGGCAGAAAACACAGCATCCATGGGACTGGATGGTGTCCCCGGCTGTGTACTCCACAAACTCAATGAGGAATTAAACCCGCAGTTAGGACAGCTGTTTAATCTTAGCCTCACCTCAGGATACATACCCAAGTAGTGGTGCAATGCGACTGTGGTCCCACTTCACAAGGGCGGTGCCTCCACTGACCCTGGAAATTACCGTCCCATTAGCTTGACGAGCCTTATCTGCAAAGCCATGGAGAGGATGATAATGGAACTCATAAATAAAGACATAGGGAACTTGCAGACTTTGGATCTAACCCAGTTTGGCTTTGTCAAAGGCAGATCATGCCTTTTAAACTTGGTTGACTTTTTCGAAACAGTCACCAAGGCCATTGATGAGGGTAAGGCAGTCCATACAGCCTACCTTGACCTGGCAAAGGCCTTCGACACAATACCCCACTCAGGTATCATCGAAAAACTCATCAGCTTGAATGTAAACCCATACATCACAAGATGGGTTGCAAACTGGCTAAGTGACAGAACCCACAGGGTCAGAGTTGCTGGCGCCATGTCAGACTCAAAGTCGGTCACAAGTGGTGTCCCACAGGGCTCAGTCCTGGGTCCACTCTTGTTCGGCATCTACTTTTCCGAAGTACAAGCAAACACAGGAGGGTTATGGCTGACAAAGTTTGCAGATGACTGCGAACTGGGTGCCATAGTCGAAAACACATCTGACACAGATATCCTTCAGAAGGGCCTCAAAGAAACAGATAACTGGTGCCAGAGACATGGCCTAAAGCTAAACGCCAAGAAATGCATAGTCATACCCTTTGGGAAAAACAAGGTTACCCCTAGCTACCATATAGGTGGCAATCCACTCAGCACAGAAGAAGTTATCAGAGATCTGGGGACCCAGGTTGACAGTAAACTTTCGTTTGACACTCACGTTGCTAAAGTAGTTAGGAAGACCTTCTACATTGCCCACCTGATCATGAAGGGATTCACATCTAGATCAAGGGAGGTCATCGTCCCCCTGTACTCATCACTCATTAGACCTATGATTGAGTACAATGCCCCATTCGGAATGTATCTGACCCGACACCTGCAGCAGCTAGAAAGGCCCCAAAAGTTCCTCACCAAAAGGATAAAGGGTCTCACAAATATGTCTTATGCTGCCCGACTGAAAGAACCCCAGCTCTATTCAGTCACATACCGCTTGCTCAGAGGTGACCTGTGCCTGACATACAAGGCCATGTCAAACCCAGATTTGATGAATATGCTTCACCTAAAACAATCTAGATCCCTCAGAACCACAAGGGCGGGAGACGTAAACCTTGACACGGTCATTAATAGGACGTGCTGGAGGGACAGATTCATCACCCAGAGACTCCCTATGCTGTGGAACAAAATCCCGGTACATGTGAGGCAGAGCACCTCGCTGGCCTTGTTCAAGAGGAATCTTGACCAATGGATGGGAGATCGCAGATATACCCCAGGGATTACTACAGTGTCACTGCTTGACAGAGGTACAGCAATATAATAGGCATAGTTTTCTTCAAACTAAAGGGGTGGCGAAGGCCACATAACTATGGGCTAGGCTTATAAATGCCCTTGGGCAGATAGCCTAGTATGAACCTATGAACCTATGAACCTATGTTCATAGTTTGTCCCATTCACACTTGTCTATCCCCTGTCCTCATTCATACGTGGATATTTCTGTGGCACATGATTGAACTATGTATTACCTGCAGGTATGCTGTGTACAGTGCACATATGTCACGGTTGATTACAGTGTATCTGTGTACCTACCTCTGTGATACTGAGGACTACCACACATCCTTCGCAGCATTACATGCGTATGTCCATACTATTATTCGGTGGCCTGTGGGGGGTTGTCAGAGCGGCGGTTGCACGTGTCCCTGTTTGTGCACACATCATGGTGGTCTTTGACCGGCCTCCGTTGCTATCGTGGGATGGACGGTGGTGTTGGTGTGTGTTTGGGTTGTGTTTCCACTGCTGATACATCAGTGGGGGGTGGGGTTGGCACGTGTTCCTCTTTGCAGGGGGCCCCATCCTGGACATTTGTGTCATGCGTCGACACTTGGCACGTGCCATATGTCCTGTGATATTCCCACAGTCGTGTATGCCTTCCTGCATTACTACTGCGTGTTACTGGCAGTTTGTATCTGGTACGCATGGCTATTATGTTGGATAGCTTAGGCTATTCCCATGATATGACATACCCATTCATCCGGGCATATACGTGTTATTCAATCCTTTGCATTGGCCGTGGGTGTTTGGCCATCTGGCACCACTATTATCTACGTGTGATGTCCCACCTTCACCTTCTGTGCATGTGGCACCCTGTTGGGGTGTCCTGCTTGGTGGGCGGATGTTCCGCCCTATGTGTTGTGTTTGACATGTCTGCATAGCTAATCGTCGGTACAGTGGCTGCACATACTGCTTTGTCCAGATGTGTACAGTTATGGACACCGTGGCGTGTGAACGCCTATGGGGTTTCGACAAGTCCGTACCACATGCGGGATGTACGCATTCTGCCGACACATTCACATGCGGCCATTTGGATATCAGTACCTGAGGTGGGATGTTGACATGTGGGGTACATATTTGCACGCATGGAACTGCCTAGGACAATACTTCATACTACATTTGATGAATACCCACTGTGTGTAGGTGTGCAGCTGTCGTACATGGGTGCGGGTTATGTGCTATGACAGGGCTGTTGTGTATTACATTTGCATGCATGGGTTTTGCTTCTGGATATTCTGCTTCGGCATACGCCATCCTATGTGTATGCGACGGGTACGTTGCTGGGTCTAGTACATGTTGCTATGCACATGTTTGTCTGTGTTTAGGGTATCTGGTTTCTTTCTGGTTGTTACATAGACATGGCTGCCCGGCTGTGTATTCTCACTACCACTGTGGAACTGCTGGTGACCATGCCCATGGGGCTACACGTGTGTAGGTGCGGCGCGCTGACATGCTGCGGTACACCTTCACTGGGTATGCCCACTGACAGTGCATTGCGTGACGGACACGGTATTACGCGTATCCTTTGTTCCTTGGACGGGTACAATTTGGACTTCGTGGGTTAATGTTGGGTTCTCCGTTTTGTGTAGATGGGTACTATGTTGCATACTCTGCCTACGTTTCATTATCCACGGACACTGGTTGGTGCAGTTACTATTGCAGGTGGCCTGTGACAGTCAGCACTTTAGGTTGCTCCTCGCCTGCCGGCTTGGCCACGCCTACGGGCGCATCCTACTTGGGCTCACGCACGTGCCCTCTGCACGTGGTTGTGGTTGCGGCGCGCACTCATTACTATGCATGTGGCACTGCTACGCCGGTTATACACTGCACTGCCGGCGCAAGCCTTACACCGGCCTTGCACCGAGCTTCATGAATCCGGGGGATAGTGAATTAAGACAAATCAAAAATAAACTGATATTCAGATAAAACAAAAAGAAATTCCAAAAAATGTAAGCACTTTAGCAGAAGCACGTCTTCCCTGCACCTCATTGCATATGGGGCTTTGCCTTCCATACCCCTACAACATATATATATATATATATATATATATATATATATATATATATATATATATATATATATATATATTATATATATACATATATGTGTATATATATATATATATATATATATATATATATATATATATATATATATATATATATATTAAAAACTGAGAGTGTGTGATATACTCCAAAGTACTACAGGAAATACTGGCCAACAGTAGCACTTGCATTTCTACTGTTTGAAGCACTGCAGTTTCAGCTCTCATTTATATGCTTGTTTTTGTACATTCTTGCGAGTGTATGTGTGTGTGCACTCGCCTGTGTGTGTGTGATTATATAATTATTCATGGATGGAACATTGAAAGATGCATTTTCCATTAATTGTACATCACTGAATCCCATACTACTGAACGATTGTATCAGTGTAAAACGTTAAAATACAGCATTTTTCTCAAGCATAAACCCATCTCTCCATTATGCACAGCAAATCTTTATCTTTAACTGTACTCTGAGCACCCAAGTTTCCTAAATCTGTATAAAAACTCACATAGCATAGCAAGAGAAAAAGAGAAACTTCCATATCCCCACCGTTATACAGTCTTGCTATATTCAAGTACTTTTCTAGATATAGAGGTGATATGGTGATACATCTCCAAACACTGTGCAGTCAACTAGCTGGTCTCCTTCTCTCTCTCTCTCTGTCTCCCTATAGAGAGATTCATCTATCTGTATATACAGATAGACAGATTTGTAGAAATATAGATGCACCTAAATGCCAGAAGACAGATGTTAACCAGACTTTAAAAATGTCTTGATTACAATGCCTGTCATAAACATACCATTGGAGCCTATTACACCAGACATTGTTGGTCTATTAGTAAAATTCATTTTAGTCATTTAAGACTATACAACAACCGAGTACCTTAAGGCTACTTTCATACACAAGTCTAATGCTTTGTTTATAGTAAAGGATTTAGTACTGTTATTTCCAGTGTATAAATAGGGGATGAGGAAGTGATGGGTAGGTATGGTATTAAACAAAGGAATGCAGAAGGTCATATGGTAGTGGATTTTGTGAAAAGGATGGATATGGCTCTGATGAATATGCATTTTAACAAGAGGGAGGAGCATAGGGTGACATACAAGAGTGGAGGAAGATGCACACAGGTGGATTATATCTTATGTAGGAGGGCCAGTTTGAAGGAGATTGGAGACTGTAAAGTGGTGACCGGAGAAAGTGTAGTTAGGCAGCATAGGATGGTGGATTGTAGGATGACGTTGGTGATCAAGAAGAGGAGGAGGAGTGTGAGGGCAGCACCAAGGATCAAATGGTGGAAATTGAAAAAGGGTAATTGTGAGGTGGAGTTCAGGGATGAGTTAAGACAGGCATAGGGTGGCAGTGAAGAGTTACCAAATACCTGGGTAACTACAGCAGAGCTAGTAAGGGAGATGGCTAGAAAGGTGCTTGGTATCACATTGAGGCAGAGGAAGGACGACAAGGAGACATGGTGGTGGAATCAGGAAGTACAGAAGAGTATACAGGCTAAGAGGTTGGCAAAGAAGAAGTGGGATTATCAGAGAGATGAAGAAAGTAGTCAGGAGTATAAGGAAATGAGGTGCATGGCAAAGAGAGGTGGTGAAGGCTAAGGATAAGGCATATGAACAGTTGTATGAAAGATTGGACACTAAGGAGGGAGAAAAGGACCTGTACCGATTGGCTAGACAAAGGGACTGAGCTAGGAAAGATGTGCAGCAGGTAAAGGTGATAAAGGATAATGAGGTAAACATACTCATAAGCGAGGAGAGTGTTGAGATGGAAAGAGTACTTTGAGGGGTTGATGAATGAAGAGAATGAGAGAGAGAGAGAGAAGGTCGGATGATGTAGGTATAGTGAAACATGAAGTACAATGGATTATCAAGGAGGAAGTAAGGAGCTTTGAAGAGAATGAAGAATGGAAAGGCTGTTGGCCCAGATGACATACCTGTGGAAGCATGGAGGTGTTTAGGTGAAATGGCAGTGGAGCTTTTAACCAGATTGTTTAATGAAATCTTAGAAAGTGAGAGGATGCCTGAGGAATGGAAAAAAGTGTTTTGGTACCGATTTTTAATAATGAGGGTGATGTGCAGAGCTGTAGTAACTACAGAGGGGATTCAATTGATCAGTCATAGCATGAAGTTATGGGAAAGAGTACTGGAAGCTAGGTTAAGAAGGGACGTGATGATTAGTGAACAGCAGTATGGTTTCATGTCAGGAAAGAGCACTACAGATGTGATCTTTGCTCTGAGTGTTGATGCAGAAGTACAGAGAATGTCAGAAGGAGTTGCATTGTGTTTTTGTAGACTTAGAGAAAGCATATGACAGGGTGCCTAGAGAGGAGTTGGGGTATTGTATGAGGAAATCAGGAGTGTCAGAGAAGTATGTAAGAGTGGTACAGGATATGTACGAGGGTAGTGTGACAGCAGTGAGGTCTGCTGTGGGAGTGACGGATGCGTTTAAGGTGGAGGTGGGGTTACATCAAGGATCAGCTTTGAGCCCTTTCTTATTTGCAATGGTGATGGACTGGTTGACAGACAAGATCAGACAGGAGTCCCCATGGACTATGATGTTTGCAGATGACATTGTGATCTGTAGTTAGAGTAGGGAACAGGTGGAGGAGTCACTGGAGAGATGGAGATATGCTCTAGAGAGAAGAGGAATGAAGGTCAGCAGGACTAAGACAGAATATTGGTGTGTTAATGAGAGGAAGGACAGAAGAATGGTGAGGATGCAAGGAGTAGAAGTGGTGAAGGTGGATCAGTTTAAATACTTGGGGTCAATAGTTCAGAGTAACGGTGAGTGTGGAAGAGAGGTGAAGAGAGTACAGGCATGACGGAGTGGGTTGAGAAGTGTCAGGATTGATTTGTGACAGTCTAGTACCGGTAAGAGTGAAAGGGAAGGTCTACAAGAGGGTAGTGAGACCAGCTATGTTATATGGTTTGGAGACAGTGGCATTGACAAAAAGGCAGGAGTTTGAGCTGGATTTGGCAGAGTTAAAGATGTTAAGATTTGCACTGGGTGTGACGAGGGTGGACAGGATTAGGAATAAGTATATTAGAGGGTCAGCCCAGGTTGGAAGGTTTGTAGACAAAGCCAGAGAGGCACAATTATGTTGGTTTGGACATGTGCTGAGGAGGGATGCTGAGTATATTGGGAAAAGGATGCTAAGGATGAAGCTACCAGGTAACAGTAAAAAAGGAAGGCCTAAGATAAGGTTTATGGATGTGGTGAGAGGACATGCAGGTGGTTGGTGTGATAGAGCAAGATACAGAGGACAGGAAGAAATGGAAACAGGTGATCCATGGTGGCGACCCCTAACAGGAACAGCCGAAAGAAGATGATGATTTCCAGTGTATAAATACCTAAGGAAATAGTCACTGGCCCAGGGACTCTATTTATGCCTTGAGTAATCCTAGAGTAACCCTCAACTTTGTTTGTGGTTTAAGGTAAAGCATTCAAAAACCTCAGTGTACCAACCCCAGAAATATCCATTAGTAGAGTGTTTTATATGAACATGAATAAAAAAACATTGTGAAAAGTTATTAACAAAGAAGTAAAAAAGTGGTATCAGCTAATACCACACTTCCTGTTTACTGTAAGAGAAGTACCACTGGTCGCAGTTGGGTTTATCCCTTCTGAATTGGTATTCTGCAGCCATCGTTATGGCCTGTTAGATACTGCCAAACAATTTTGGAAATAAAGAGAAATACACATTTAAAAGTATCACAGAACACCATACCATGTTATAAGATAGGCTGAAAGTGTTGATTTACATCATAGTGGAACACAAGGAAAGACCAAAGTGACACAAAAAAAAGATATACATAGTGGAAATGCAAGGGTCAAAGATTTCTAGTCCAGGCACCAACTATTAGTTTTGTACTCTTCTGGAGAACAGAAATTCTTGCCCAAGTGGCAGAGTCCATTCAAAATAGTAGAAACATGAAATGGTATAAATTACAGGGTTAAACTGGCTTGAAAGAAAAGATTGGAACAGATATATCACAATAATTTTCTGAAACCATTGGAAAGAAGCAAAAACTTGTTTTGGGAGATTTGTCCCATTTTCAAGTTGGTGCAACAATGAAATTGGTAGATATAAGTCTGGTGGTGTAGGGGGCTTGCACCCCCCAGGGGATGCAGGGAAACTTTTTCACTCTTTGGACTTCTGGGCATTTTTTTTCTTCCCTTTTATTCACTGACTTTCAGGAATCATCTTTTCTTAGTAGAATCACCAAATACTAATAGATAGATCAGGTGAAGATTTGAAACTGATGTCTATGCCTGTGATTCATGTAGAATGCACTCCATATAACCACTGAAACAAGAAATAAAGGAATTTCTATAAAAAAAAAAATATATATATATATATATATATATATATATATATATATATATATATATATATATATACTTCACATGACTGAAAACTTAAAATACTGAATTTCATTTTACAGAGACCACAATCCCTAATTTTCAAAATACTGAACTTATTTGACCGACTCTCACTATACTGAAATGGAAAGAAGGGTAGAACTTGACTAGGCTTGTAAGAGCCCTAGGGCCATTTGCCCATAAACTTCCTATGATCTTATGTCATAATGCTGAATTTTAAAGTATAGAAGTTTAAGCTGCAGACGTGACATGTTTCCCTTCAGCTGAAAATTGGTTATTATAAAAACGTATTACTGTAATTTAGAGTGCTGACTGTAAGAATGCCATTAGTAGAGGAGAAAATAGTGTTGTAGTGTTTCTAAATGTGGATATATCTGTTTAAAAGTTTAGAGGAAGTATCTAAAGTGATATGGCAGATGTTTTGTGCACTCCCAGCAGTAGTGAAAGTAAAGTAAGTAAAAGGTATATGCCCTTTCCTCCACTTTAGTGTGATCCCAGAGTTACTACATATAGTTGGGGAGTGTGGGGGGCATAGCACTTCCACCCAGTTTGGTTTTATGTTATACGGTCTGTGTTATGTAAGTAAATGAGTAGTTTTTAATTTGTAGAAAGAGCTAGTTGTTGGTGTTGTAAGTGTGATTTTTTTTTTGTTTTATAGTTTTTATTTGGTGAGAGCAGTTGTTGGTGATATTTGTGTGGTTCATTTGGTAATAGGAACCATTGACGTTAAGTTTTTTGGTGATAACATGTTCACTATTCATGGATTTGTATATTGTTTTGTTATGGTAAGTAACTGAGTAGTATAGGGAGACATACATCACGTCTGCAAGCTGAAATTCAATATTTTGAAATTCAGTATCATGACATTTCAGTATAGTGAGAGTTGGTCAAATAAGTTTTCAGTATTTTGAAAATTAGGGAGCATGGTCTTGGTAAAATAAAATTCAGTGTATATATATATATATATATATATATATATATATATATATATATATATATATATATATATATATATATATACACACAGTGGCCATGATGCCACAGTGGTTACTGTTGTCGCCTCACACTAACAGGTTCTCTTGTTAGGTTCTTGGCTGGGGTGCCTTCTGTGTGGACTCTACATGTTCCCCCTGTGGTCATGTGTGTTTCCTCTGGGTACTCTGGTTTGCTCCCACATTCCAGAGACATGCAGTAGGTTGCTTGGACTTTCTGAATTGGCTGTAGTTGAGAGTGTGCATGCAAATGAGTGTTATGAATGAACTATCACAGCAGGGCTTGCCACCTGGTGATGTAAATCTTGGCTTGAGATAGCTGTCACTGCTGAAGTGAAAACCAATCCCATGCACAAAATGGGAAAAGGAGTTAAGGATGGATGGATATATACATACATATATATATACATATATATATATATATATATATATATATATATATATATATATATATATATATATATATATATATACATACATATATATATATATAAATATCTTCCAGAACACACCTAATTCAATATTAAAGCAAGATCATTCCAGAATAAAATTTTTCTTAGAACCTTACAGATTGAAAGAGTCTGTTGTACTCACTGCTACAATTAATTGTCACTGATTTCAGTACACACAAGCTTTTCCATCTCCATTGGCTCATTATTACCAGGGCCAGTAATAGTGTAGCATATTCTAGTCACAAAACATCACTAGGTAGTTTACCATTTTTCAGTAAGTAAAGAAGCATCCTTGTTTGGCTGATCATTGCCCCCGCAACCAGAGAGAAGTATGACAGTATGTAGCTAACATTCTGTGGCTAACTGGTAAGATGACAGAGGAAAGGTTTGCCCTAATGTCCCTAAACAAACCAAGAGATATATAGCAAGCAGGAATACACTGTATTATATCAAGGAATATACTCTCAACTCTGTGGTGACACTAATCTCACACACACACACACACACACACACACACACACACACACACACACACACACACACACACACACACACACACACACACACACACACACACACACACACACACAATCTAAACCCAGAAAATCAGTTAGTACCCCAAGACATCAGTGTCACATGTGAAGAGGTGAGTAGCCATCTAGTTAACCATTCTTCTCTCTCACCACTCATCAGTTGTTCCAGCAACCAGTCTGCTTACCAGACCAACATCTTCTTCGTTATAGTCAGGGATTTTCAATATATGTCATGGAGCAATGTATTGCAAATCAAATTTGTCTGCACATTTTGTTTTTTAAGCTACACAACATAATTTATCACAAAGCTCAACATTTCAAAAGGGAATGCCATTTTAAACAAGGGGGAGGCAATGGGCAGTACAAAAAAACAAATCTATACTACATACATGTTTATGCAAGACAACATCTGTATACAATGTAGATGATACATTCATATAATATCATGTAAAACTACAGGATGTCTATATCTGATTTTATATAGTTTGTTGGCCATCTCTAATATGACACCACACACACACACACACACACACACACACACACACACACACACACACACACACACACACACACACACACACACACACACACACACACACTCAAGTGCACACACATGCAGTTACACACATGCACACATGTAGCACAACATAAAGAGATGAGTCTCTACTGAGAAATAAACTGACAATTGTCTCATCTAAATTAGGACCGATATATAGTATTAATACTTCTTGCTACTAGAGTATTATTTTGATGTAATAATGCATGTAACCTATAAAATGATTTATTTTGACATGCTACTATAGGAAGACATATTTATACAAGCAGTCAGTCTTTTGCTTATGAGTGTTATAAGCTTCGTCTACTGTTCTTCTTTGATAAGCCACTTTTTTAAGACATTAAATCAGGTTAAATTTTAATAAACATTGCCTAAAGAAAGTATGCAGAATGTTGTTCAAATCTGTCTCAGAACAATGTTTTAACCAAACTTGATTAAAAACAGGCTGGTCTTCTGTTTCATCCACCACACCATCCCTTAGGATTACCCTCTCAGCAACCAAATGCCTCATTTATTCCACCAGCCAGAGAGAAGCCAGGCCCATTTAATTCCCAAACAAGGCAATAAACCAACAGACCTTTAATTACTTGCCTTTGAGCAGACCCTAATAAGTCTATTTTAATTTCAGTGAAGACAGGAACTGGGCATTTGATAGCGGCCATCCTGCTGCCATGTTGGTGGCAATGTATTGGAGGACTGAGAAATGACAATGCAGTTCCCAGACAATATGTGAATATTCCCAAATTAAGTGCATAACTTTCTGTTTCATACTATAAGCATATTTTGTAAGGAAGTATTCTCACCTGCTCACCCCCCATCGGACTATACTGTCACACTACTGCTACTTATATAAGATAGCTACAAAATCATTGTACTTTAAAACAGGGAGAAGTAACCAAGATAGAGAAATTTTGGAGTGAGCATATATTTTCCTCTTTTTCTATTTAAACTGTCACTGTTTATTGTCCTAGAACATGCAAAAGGAACCCAGATGAGTGCCTTCCACCTTATCTGAACTCTTCCTCACTGCAGATTAATGTCTGTAATTGTTGCTGTCTTCAGATGCATGCACGTGCTGTTGTGCTCACATTTGTCCAGTCTCTCCCACAGTTACAATGCAGTATGCATATCATTTGACCCATATTACTGCCTGTTAGATGCCAAACCTCCTGGCATGGTCAGCTCTGCAGTTGGTTAGACCATGTCCATCCATGGGACATGTAAGCCAACACTGACCACTCACTTCTATCCTCCAATGCGTTCCTCTACATTCTTGTGCTGAAACATAAGTCAGCTGGAGAACAGTCAGGACTTTCAGACTACAGTTTGGAACTTGAAGGAATATATCACTTGCACAAACCTAGCCACATATTATCATATCCTGCCACTTTTAAACGTTTACCATGCAACCCTCACAATTTTATGTACTATTCTAATGTGGCCATCCTAAGAAAAATATAACCACTTGTTAGATAATGTTTTCTTGACAGTTATGCTGTCATATATCTACACAATGAATTTTAATTACTTTTTCCTTTTCTCTGAGTTTATCTGATATTAGAAGCAGCATACATGGTATATCGGGGAGAATACAGGCAGAATACTCATGCCAAGGGGTACAGGTAAGCAGACACCAACAAAGATGTTGATCTTTGGTTTACACATTAAATTGTGACAGTGTGTGCATCACTGTGATGTTTAGATATTTCAGATAAAGTATTTTGAGTCTTTATTTCCTGGGACCATTTTAATGCAGTTTGCTGAGTAGACATATTTGTCTGTGAATTTCTGTGTGAGTGTGGGTGGGGATAGGAAGTTTATGTAGAAGTAGGGTAGATTAGTGGAGGAGGGGGAGGGACAGTGTTAGGAAGTGAGATAGGAAGTAGATGAGATGTGGGTATATAAGGTCAGTATGAGGGGTATCAGCCTCTTTCATACTGATTTTGAATGCATAGAATGCACCTATAGTCAGTGTCCATAGCAGCTAGAAGAAAATTGGTTTCAGGTACTTAGCATTATACTGCACATCTAAGTGTCAACATTTTATTGATGCTTTAGGTAAGTTATAGTTGAAGTGAACAACAAGACTAGATGGGTATCTATATGTTCTACTACATACCTATATCTATCTATATCTATCTACAATAACTAAAACATATTCAGATTTACATATAAAGACTGTTGGCAGTATTCTTGTTTAGGGACTTATTCACACAGCAACCCAGTTTGAACCACATTTTTCTAAATACACCTCATGGGTTTTACTTTAAAATAGTGTCATGGTTGAGAGGATTTGTTATTAATGATACAAAGTCATTGCATTAGGAGTCTTTTGAGCTCAGTGCTGATGCCAGATGTCTTGCAGTAGCCCAGCATGTAACTCCAAGGCTGTGAGGATGGTAGCATGGACCGGAACAGGGAGGACTGGTTACAATGGTTAGGCAGCATAAGAAGTGGTATGTCACCTGGCCTGCTCCCTTTGTGGCCATCTCTCCAGGTGGAAGCAATCACTCAGTTCAATGCTATGCCTCCTACTTCTGGTCTCCTTCAATGTGGGTTGGAGGCTTAAGCAGTAGAGCTGTAACCTATGCTCGGTGATCAGCGTTTTACCCAGGTATCATTTTTTTTTAATTATAAAGATGTGTGTGTGTGTGTGTGTGTGTGTGTGTGTGTGTATATATATATATATATATATATATATATATATATATATATATATATATAAATTTGTGTGTATGTATGTATATATATATATATATATATATATATATATATATATATATTATACATGCATACACACACACAACACTAAACTATGCCTAGTAAAAGGGAAGTAGCTCACTCAAAATGTATGAGTGTTGCGAATGGATGATTGATGTGTTAGTTGACTGGTCATTCATTTGGTAGCTCTAGGAGGATCTTGGAACACAAAATATGGGGTAAAAATGCATTTGAACCAAAAGTCCAGTTCCACAAATGAATCAATGTAAAAAATGCAGAGGAGGATTTGTGTTCAGCCAGAACCAAAAGATTTTATTGAAGTAAGTTTAGCGCTTTTGTCCGTAAACAGGGTGTGTAAACCAGCTGAAGAAGTTGCAGAATAATTAATCATGGTTATATATAAAGGGCAAGCAATGTTTGTATACAGTCTTCAGTAGAAACAGCAAGGAGGGATGGTTTGTTCAGCAGTTAGTAGTGTGATTAGTTTTTGTAGGTGGCACAGCTAATTGGCTGTTATAGTTATGAAGGAATGATTAGTTTGCAGCTTTCAGGCAAGCTGTTATGGATTTGGATGGAAATGTCAGAGATTGTAGGGTAAGGTTACGTTGGTCAAGAGTTTAAATGGATTATTTGGAAGTTTGCATCTAGTCTAAGGCCATGGAGAATGGTAAGCAATTGTGAAGCACAGGTTGCTAAGGGCAACATAATTTTAGATTTGGTTTGAATACTGGGTTCCCACAACAGGGTTCTGGTATGGTATATGAAGGATGGGGGGTGGGCACTGAAAGTTAAACAGAGTAATTCAGGGTGCATTTAACCAGGTCTTGGGGGACATAGGAAAGCTTTCAGTCAGGTTGGATGGTAATAGGAGTAGTAGACAGAGTTCAGAGAAGTGAGGGGGGGCAGGCTGCTATTTAGGAAGTCTGGTGGACAGAGGAAGGGACTTCCAGTGGATGAATGGAAGCACTTCCTTTCCTGCTTCCTTCGTGATGTAAAGGTGGGAGTGGGAGACGGGCTTTGCTTTTCCTTGGGTTCTAGTTAGCATTAGTGAGTGGTATTTTACCATTGCTTTATTATAGTACATTGATTATACTGAGGTGAGCTGTGGGTCACACTGTCCCCAGTGGTTTTCTAGTTAATTTATTTATTTTATTTATTTAACATTTGTTTACAGGGAATGTCTGACTTGAAATGAAGCCAATTTTCAGCAGAGGCCTGGGGAGAAACACTCCAGATGCATGTTTTTCTAACAATATTAATATTAGTCAAATATTACTAGGTTATGGTATAGTTGTTAGATTGAGGTGTGTGGTGTCCAGTGCTGTCAGTACAAGCTGTTATTTGTTTTCTTCAATATTGTAAATTATTGGATGCTGAATTTTTGTTATGAGATGGAAATGTTTAAATGTCATTGGTCTTCTCAATAAAATCTGGTTGCATTGGCTATATTGGCGTTATTATTTGTATATAAGCAAGGGCTCACAGGCAAATGTAGTTTGATGAGCAGATGTATTGTCCAGCGAACTTCTGTCTGAGTGTGGGTGGGATAGGATGTTTATGTAGAAGTGGGTTAGGTTAGGAGAGGAGGGAGTGGGAAAATATTTAAGGGGTACAGGACTGGTTAAGGTAGGCAGTAGATGAGGTGTGGGTATATAAGGTCAGTATGAGGTGCTATCAGCCTCTTTGGTACTAATTTTGAGTGCTTACCCACCCTCCTTCTTTACTTATTTTATTGGGTATTGGTTATGAGTTACTTAAAGTTAGACTGGGCACATGGTGGGTGGAGGAAGGGACTTCCCCTTCTGTGGATGAAGGGAATCCTTTCCTTTTCCTCCCTTCTTCTTGATGTAAAGGTGGGAGTGAGAGATGGGCTATGCCAATACTTGGGGGAGTTATCCTTGGTATTTATTAGCAGTATTATAGCACTGCTATGCTATGGTAGGTTAATTATCCTGAGGTGAGCGGTGGGTTATGCCTCAAGTGGTTTTCTGGTTAGTATTAGTGAGCTAACTTTAATGCTGATAGGTTATGATATAGCTGTTATACTGAGTTGAGCAATCGCTAACGCTACCAGTGCAAGCTATTATTGGAGGTAAGTGGTATCTAACACCTCTCAGGTCAAGCTATTGTTTGTTGACTTCATAACAGTAAGTTATTGGAGGCTGCTGACCTTATTATGAGATGGAAATGTTTAAATGTCATTGGGCTTCTCAATAGAATCTGGCTGCATTGGCTATGTCACTGTGGCTATTTGTATAAAAGCAGGGGTTCACAGATAATTGCAGATATGTAGCATAGCATTAAATATATATATATATATATATATATGTATATATATATATATATATATATATATATATATATATATATATATATATATATTTGGATCTACTTCAGTACCTCGAACTTTTACAAGTTTGATCCACATATATCCTAGACCATATGTTCAAACTCGTAAAAGTTCAAACACTGAAATAAAAACACATAAAACAAAAAGCCACAAAAATTTCCGCTCTGTTCAGAGATCTCCATTCAGTCTGATCGAACATTTACAAGTTCGAACATATGGTCTCAGCCATATGTGGTTCGAACTTGTAAACGTTCGATCGACTGAAGGGGACCCATATATATATATATATATATATATATATATATATATATATATATATATATATATATATATGCGAAAAACAAGAAAAACGGCTCAGGAAAAATGCCAGCATCCACAAACAAGTATTTAATAAAATCAATGTCCTTTAAAAACCAATGTTGTGATGGAAAAAAGTCCAAAATAAACCAAAAAACAAGACTCAACAAATCCAAGTGTAAAGCGCTTTTCGTCTGTTAATATAAACAGACTTCTTCAGACAAATGCAGTCTGTAAGTCAAAGGGAATTTAAATGCAGCACAAGTAGTCACATGACAGATGTTACTTAAAGTTACCACTTTCAGAGTCAGAGCAGTGCTGACTTGCTTTTCACCTTTTAAAGAGAAAGACAATATGCAAAAATCAAGAAAACCTAACAACAAGTAATTTGAGTTAAACACAGTGGTTCAATGTGTTTCATGCATTGCATTCTAGAGTTAACACTGGAGAGAATAGTAAAGGCATTGAGGTCCTGGCAACTCTAGATGTGATCCATTATTTACATGTATAATGATGGTAAAAAGTGCCTTAGATAGATACAGAAAATTTGAATCAAAACAGGTGGATCTATTCTATCTACTTCTGGAATCAGTTCTAGACAATAACATATTTTTCTTCAAAGACAAGTGCTACTGGCAAAAAAAACAGGAGTTGCTATGGGCACTAGCTGCGCGAACTCCTGGGCCAACTTAGTAATGATGGAGTGGGAATATCAATGCATTCTAAAGAATTTGAACCCACATATAAAAATATATCAGCATTTTGTGGATGATCATTTTATAGGTTGGCAGGGGGACGAACAGAGCTTAGAACTCTATACCCAATATTTGAACACCAGCAGTAACTTTTTTAAATTCACCCTAAGCAAATCCATGAGTAAAACTGATTTTTTTTTGGATTTAACTATAGCCAAGCAAGGAACTGGTCTAACCATCAGCATTCACAGGAAAGAATGTCATTGTCCCACGTATTTGCATAGGGAAAGTATGCATCCACAATACATTTTTAGTAATATTAAGGGACTTTCATGAGAGACTATGCCACCAAAGGGATGACTTTATGTGTAGAAGGTATTGACATGTGGAAATTGACAAGGCATACAGTAAAACAAATGAGGAAAGAGGATGGGGGGGGCAAGCCCTATTTTTCACAACAAAATGATACAGTTAAGTACACTAAAAGCAGTGTTGTGAAAAAGCCCATGGTATTAGTTATACATCAGAGGTGAATAGGATTGGGAAAGTGGTCATAAGTAATTGGCATATTTTACACACTGATGAGAAGGTAAAAGAGCTGGTAGGCCAACGGGCCATTTTCATGTATAAAAACAAAATGAGCCTTAAACATTTATGTTATCCTAGATTATACCATAATTTAGGGGAAAGGCAATGAGATACACGTAAGTGTCAAGAATTTGCATACTGTGATTATATTGATCAGTCTATGTATTTCAAGCATCCAGAAACAGGCTATTTATGGAAACTTAGGGCTTTAGCAGACTGTAATATACAGAAGGTTATTTATGCAGCACACTGTGCTTTGTGTTTCAAATTTTATATAGGTAAAACTAACCAGAAACTGCAAGATAGTGTGGGATCATGTATACTGTACAAGGAGAGGGAATGATCGTAGTGCTTTAGCAAAACACACACTAACAGATGGCAACACACATACATTTGTATTCCAAGTTTTACAGGTTGTGACTGACAGAGCAAAGAGGGGATTTAGTAAACATGACAGAAAATGCAGAATTACAGTGGATTTTAAGGTTAGCACATATGGGAATGGGTCTGAATGACCATGTACCCCTGAAACCAGTATTAAAGGCAAAGAAAAGTAGATAAATGTATTATTCTGCATTTTTGTGTTTGCACTTGCTACTTTTTTTATGTGCTCACGATGGTGGTGCTGCGGTAGCGTTATCGCCTCACAGTATGATGTTGTCCTGTTCGATTCTCAGCTAGATCGTCTTCTGTGTGGAGACATGCGTGAATGGGCGTATGTTCATTGAAGGTTGTGCGTCAGAGCTGGCAACTTGGCACATAAAAATCTACTGCCAATCATTAGCGGACCGGAGTTCTGCTGTGGCGACCCCTAACTGGGAAAAGCCGAAAGACACAACAACTTGCTACTTTTTATGTGCTGTTTTTAAATGCTGTTACATTAAAAGTAAATGTCTTGTCGATAAATTAGGATTCTGCATTGTTATGTTAATTGATACCAAAATTTAGTACAAAAGAAGTTAATTTGCTTTACTTTTTTGTCTGATGAAGCAGTGTGAACATTGTGAAAGCGCTAACTTTTAATAAAACCTGTTGATTTTACAATTGCTGAGCCTTGCCTTTCTGCCTGTTACTAGCTGTGGTTTTGCTTGGAATTTTGTTTGGGTTTGCTGCTGGAATACACTCACTGCATTTTGCTGCTTACACAAAACAAAATGAATCAGCAACTTTTATTCTTCTATTTCTTCAGAAATCTGCATATTAATGCTTTACATTAGTGAAAGTGTAGTTGTACAGATAGTTCTGAGCATCTTGACTATTTCCTTTTTAACATTTACTTCCAGATGAAACCTTTATCTTTGTCCCTTTTTGTCTGTATTTGCATTAACAGCATTCTTAAGGTTGAGGATTTCATCAATTATATTCATTCCATTTTCAACGTTTGTAATTTACCTCTAGTCCATATAAGTAATAAAGTCAATAGTTTTTCCATGTCTTTACCTGGTACAATTCGACAAAGGTTAATTTAGTAGTCTTTACAAATGATTCAAAGTGTTCCAGCTGAGCTATGCCAGTTTACTTACTTCTATTGGGGGGGGGGGCATATTTAGGTTCTGCTGAATTGCTACAAACAATAATTATATATTTCTCATTAGTTTAACAGCCTCATTAAAAACTACTGTGCCTTTTTCTTCTAAAAAAAGCTTTATTTTTTTGAAAAGTTAATATTAGACATAATGATATTTTTCGCAAAAGTATAATGCATGTTGCTTTTGTCCGGCTGAAGTTGCTAACAAATATCCAGAATATTTCCTTTTTTATAATCTCACTATCTTCTGAATTTACTTTACAATCTCTTGAAATGTTTTATTATTCAACTGTAAGAATCTATTCCAGGAAGTGGCCTATTTTAGCTGATATTTTACTTACAAAAACAAGAAGACTCAGCAGTATTGCATTTCTTCTTGGTGTCTGCAGGTGCATGGAGCCCTAGGCAATGAAACATTTTCAGTATATTCCTTATCCCTATAAAAAGCTGGGACAGGACTTTCCCTGTCTCCCGCATTAACTATTAACTGTAATGAATGTACTAAGCCACATCATCTGGTACAGCCAGCTAATTATTTATCAAACGTTAACCTGTTCCTGCATCAATATACACCTGCCAGCATCAGCATCTTCAGATAAAAGCAAAATTAAGCAGGCATTTGAAATCTATGCTCTCATCAGTAAAACTGCTAATATCTTGCTTTACAAAGTCATTTCTTATATATGGCAGATATGGCTGTAAAGTATCTGATTGCTGTGAAATTCATTGCACTATCACAGCTGTAGAACCCTACACTGAGTACTCTTAGAAACGCAGTGCAGCACTTTAGCTATGGAGACACTGGATTCTTTACAGTTGTTCAAGTTGCAAGCACTCAAAAAAACACTGTCAAAGTGTGCAGTGTAGATTAGCTCGGCTGCTGCTTGTGATCAAACTCAAATACAACTTCAGGCAAGGAGCTGATGGGAGGGAGTGGGAGTAGGGCTGTAGGATTAGGAAGTGGGAGGCAATTTTATGGTTAGGAATTGGGAAGGGAGCGAGCTGGTATGGAGTTTCAAGTTTAGAGAGCAACAGGGGAACTTAGATTTTAGAAGGAGTTTGGAGTTTTAGGTTTACCAAGTGATCAGGGACTTTATGGTCAGGGAGGGGGTGTGGCGGTTTAGTTTAATGAACCAAGGAGTAAGGTTAGGAACCAGGTAGGAGTTCTAGGTAAAAGATTTAGGTTCTAATTGTGCAATGTAATTTATAGGGATAGGTATTGGGAGGGCTATATAGAAATGGGGGATTGTGGGAGTTACAGCAGAGAACTTGTTTTTTTTTCAGCATGTGGCAACAAGTGAGTTGTGAGTTAGTAATACATGAAAACCTGTAGTAAACAGAGGCACTTCCTTCATGGAATTCATACAGCTGTTCTCATCCCTCCAAATGGTTTTGTCAAGTATGGTTTGCCTTCTGAAAGACATTTCCTGCCCAGTGATTTATTTGTTGGTTATTTTGAATTTGCCTTATATCCATTACTGATTGAACCATGCTTTTAACATATTTTCACATGCTCAGTGCTGCAGCCTTTCACAATATGGACTTCACTGAATGTTTTCTAGACTCTGTAGTTATTCATATTCTAGCTAACAAAAACTGTTACCTCGAATTAAACTTTCTTGCTTGTGTATTGAAAAAAATATAAGATCTTGACTATCTTTTTGATTTCTCACCTAGGTTATTTACATATCTTTATGCTGTTATGGAAAAAAATCACTGGATAAAATTAATTATGTACTCACTATATACTATCCCCTACTGCCACTCTCTTCAAACAGTTTTTCAGAGGAATTTTGTACCCATCATATTAACATGGATTCCCACTATATCACTCTCTCTTTCCATCTCTCTCCCTCTGCATTTCCATATGTGAAGAGCGGTCCTAGACGTTTCATTCTGTGCACATTGGTAAAGTCAATGCTCTACTGTGACATCTCCAAATTGGGCCAGTAATCCTGAAGTGGGACGTGCACTTGGAATACAAATGGTTAAAATATAGCTAAGATGGCTTGCAGAATGTCCTCATCTGTTCACCTAACTCTAGGTTCTCACAGAATCCCCCTTTGAAGCTGATAAGGAATTTACCATAGACAGCTACAATACACATCTGAATGTTTATGGCAGTGCCTGGGTCTCCCCTCTTTTTACTGAGCTAATGAACAAAGGCTTCTTCCAGACCTACAATCTCTGGTCCTATTCAGCACTGTGGGGTAACATTTTAATGGTTTAACAGCTCATTTATATTTGTCTTATTTTTCTTAAAGTAAGCTAGCTGGTTAACCTCTGCAGCCCCAGTATGCTCTATTAAAACACATACATTTAATTCAGTTACAATAATGCATGTACATTTCTTTTCATTCCAGCAGGGTGCGCTATTGATACATTTTAACACAAGCAAACCTCACAAACACATGTTCACCACAAGCATCTGTACAAATCAGTTTGATATACAAATGACATATAATTATTTACAAAATTCCAGCTAGCTCTGCTGGCACAAGTCATACATCCACTGCCCTACTTCTCATGGCATGGCTGTCAGTACCTTCTATCATCAAAACTATGCCCTCCATTCTGGAATCTAACTGCTCACTTACACTTCTACTCTATGAAGAGCTGAGAAACAATCACTTGAAAGCCAAGTAATTAGTTATAATTGGAAGAGAGTATAATTCAGCTAAAATGCATGTGAACAGATTGAAATAAGCATTTATGCAGGGGCATAAGAACCTCTGCAGCTCTACTGTGAGATCAGCTCCTATGCCCCCTAACATGCATACACCAATTCCATAGTCACACAACAGCAGGAAAAGTTAAAAACTTCTCACTGCTAAGTACATGGTTCTCATACAAACAGCAGTCTCATAATGCCTATATGTTAAGAATGCAATCTACTCACTGTCAATCACATGTAGGTTATCCACTTATAAAAGAGAACAGTTGTAGGAAGGAAAAGTCTTCCCAGCCATGGTGTACTCAAAAGGGAGGAATATTAAATATTAGATATTAAATATCCAACAATAACATATATTCATCATTTTTTAAACAAGAGCCCCCTATTTTTTGCAGTATAATTTATAAAAAGAAGTTTTTAGTTAAATACTTTTAAGAATAAGTGCATTTTATTATGTTTTCACTGTTCAATTTATGTACACATATTAAATGATGAATTTTTATAAAGATGTATTAAGAGAAAGCACACCTATTTATTATTTATACATCTTTTATATATTTTTTTACATGTGTTTATATGTTTCTACCATGTGTATATATAGTATGTATTTTTTATATACTCATACAAATTACTATATAATCAAACATGAAGTATATAATATATGTATTTTAATTTATATACATGTATTTCTTTAAAAATCTAAACTGAGTGCTTAATTGCATCAATTATTAACTGATTTGAATTAGATGTGAGTATATATAGTGGCCATTATGTATATAGAGATGATGGTTTGAAAAAGCTATACAGCGAAAGCGCTTACCTATCTTCACTTTATTTTAATAAAGTTTCTGTTAAATAATAAGTTCTACAAGTGGATTACTGAAGACATTTCTGAATTCCTTTCCCATGGGGTCTGAATAGACATTTGCTTCCAGTGATATTTGAACTGATTACAGCTATTGGGTCTGAATAGACGGCACTTATACAAGTGATATTATTTGTCTGGAGAGACTGTCTGCCCTAACTTGAACCTGAACAAAACTTTTTATTGTTACATGCTTGAAATCTTTTTATTACAGTTCAGGTTCGAGAGTTTGCTAGTGGTGGTGACTTTTACTTGTTGGCTTAAATAAAACATTAGTTCTTCAAATACGTAATTGAGGAGAGGGTATTTATCTCTTGCTGCCAATTTCAATGATGTTAGACAGTCCTTAACTGGTATATTTCAAATTAGCCATATAAGCAATTGCTAAAGCTTCCTTTCATAGATATATGATAACCATGTTGTGTATGTTATGTGTTAAAGAATATAAAAATAATTTTGAGAACACATTGCCCTACAGAAAAATTAATAATTTCTGACAGTGGTCATACTAATTTATCTATTTAAATGATCAGTGAAATAATAAATAACTACTTGTTTTAATTATACATGTAAATAATATATAATGGAAACCAAACATTCAGTACAAAGACCATGAGAAATCATCAGAAAATGAATATTACCTTCAAATTACTTGAATAAGCTCCATTATTTATATTTAGAATGAAAAATGAAAATTAGGGGGGACTATGTTAGTTATTCATAGGTGTGTACTAGGCTAATGGCATGGAGCCCTTACAAGCCTAGCTCATAGAAGTACCCTGGCATTGTGCTGCCCGACGTTAGATCCCAGTGCCTCTATCAAGCAGAGCCACTGGTGTGATCCCTGGGTGAACTTTCTATTTCCCATCCACTCATCAAGATTTCTCTTGAAGAGGGACAGCGTGGTGCTCTGCTTGACATGTATGGGAAGTCTATTCCAGAGCATGGGCAGTCTCTGGGTTATGAACCTGTCCCTCCAGCATGTTCTGTTGATTGTAGTAATGAGGTTGAGGTCTCTGGAGTGTGTGCTATGGAGGGATTGGGATTTCTTTAGATGTAGCATTTCTAACAGGGCTGGGTCAGACATGGCTTTGTAAGTCAAGCACAGATGTTCTCTTAGTAGATGATATGAGACAGAGAATAGCTGAAGTTTTTTGAGTCTGTCCATGTAGGACATGTGTTTAAGGCCTAGGATCCTCTTCATGAGGTACTTTTGTGGCCTCTCCAGCTGTTGCAGGTATCTAGTGAGGTACATGCCAAAGGTGGCATTATACTCAATGACTGGTCTAATGAGGGAAGAGTACAGAGAGATGATGACCTCTTTCTTCCTGGATACAAACCCCTTGGTAATGAGATGCGCCACATAGGACTTTCTGACCATGGTGGCAATATCTTGGTTGAAGGAGAGGTTGCTATCAATCTGTGTCCCCAGATGTCTCATAATGCCTTCAGTGTTCAGTGGGCTCCCATCAATGTGGTAATTAGTGGGAACTGAGTTTTTCTTAAAGGGGATGATGACACATTTTTTGTCATTAAACTTAAGGCCATGGTTCCAACACAAGTCATTGGTCTCAGTGAGGCCTTTCTGTAGGATGCCTGCATCACTTGGGGAGTTAACAATGGCTCCCAGCTTGCAGTCATCCGTGAACTTGGTCAGCCAGAGTCCCTCAGTGTTGGCCTGGACTTCTGAGAAGTAGATGCCAAACAGGAGAGGACCCAGGACTGAACCCTGTGGGACTCCACTCATGATTGGTTGGCAATCTGACTTGGAGTCCACTACTTTCACACTGTGGTTTCTATCAGTGAGCCAATTTGCAACCCACCTAGTGTTATAGGGGTTGATGCCTAGTTTGGTGAGTTTATCAATGATTCCTGAGGGAGGAATGGTATCAAAGGCCTTGGCCAGATCAAGGTAGGCTGTATGAACTGCTTTACCCTTATCCACAGCTCTGGTGACTGTCTCAAAGAAGTCAACCAGGTTGAGCAGGCATGATCTACACTTCACACAACCAAACTGCGTGGGATCTAGTGTTTGGAAATTCCCTATATCCTTGCTAATTAGGTCCATAATGATGCGCTCCATAGCCTTACATATCAGACTCATCAGGGTAATGGGGCAATAATTCCCAGGGTCTGTAGTCACTCCCCCTTTATGGAGAGGAATGACTATACCAGTGTGCCATTTGGTAGTGTCAAAGCCTGAGATGAGGCTGTGAGTGATCAGGGCACACAGATGTGGTGCCAGTTCACTTTGTAGTTCATGTAGAACACAGCCAGGGATATTGTTGGGTCCCATGGAAGCTGTATTCTTGGCCTTGGACAATGCAGCTTTAACCTGTGCTGCCGTCATGCTGGGTGCCTGGCATTTTTCCAGTATTGTGATTGGTCCTTTAGGGGAGGAGAGAGGGGTAAAGTTGGCACTGAATCTATCAGACAGTATGTTGGCAATGTCTGTTGGCTCAGTATACAAGGTACCATTGTGCAGTAACTCAGAGAAAATCTGGGTATTGCCATGGAGATTCTTGATATAACTATAAAAGGCTTTGTGGTTGTTTTTAGTGTCTGCTACAATTCTGCCTTCATAGCTGGCTTTAGAGGTTTTTATGAGGGATATCAACTTTTTGTTGAGGCAAATACGGGAGTTTTTCCAGTCTTCAGACTTCTCCTTTTTCTTCAACAGTTTCTTCCTTCTGTTGTAGAGTTTATGAATGGTAGGGGACCACCAGATTATCTTCCATTTTTTGGAGGAGAGCATCTTGGTTCTGTTGGGTATGGCTAGTTCCATGTATTTATGTACGTATTCATAAAGTGCATTGGTGTATGATTCGGCAGTCATGCATCTATTTTCTATTGGCATGGGTGCCGTGAATTTAGCCATCTCTGTTTTTAGGAGCCCATAGTCAGCTTTGGAGAAGTTTTTCATGGTGGTTACCTTTGTGTGGGGTGGAGGTGAGATGTGGATTTCCATGGTAATTAGTTTGTGGTCGGATCTAACCAGGGAGGAATTGACTATTGGTGTACAGCAATGGTTGCTCATGTTAGTAATAACCAGGTCAAGGATCTTGCTTCCTCAGGTGGGAGTAAGAATGAGCTGGTCCAGGATATTAGACATGATGAATTCCAGGAAGCATTGGGCCAGTGTATTGGTGCATGAGTAGTTTTCCCAGTTTATGGAGGGGTAGCTGAAGTCACTTAGTATGAGAGTGTTGGGTTGGACCCTAATAGTTTCCAGGGTGCTTAGTAACATGGAGTGAGAGTCTTGGGACATCATTGGGGACCTATAGCAGGCTATGACCTGAATCACCATCTTACCCAATGTTAGTTGTACCCAATATATCTCAGATGCAGGAGGTGTGCATATCCTTTATGATTATGGAGACACCACCATCTTTGAAGCTTCGGTCCATGTTCTGGGGCCAAAAGATGTGGAATGAGTTATAGCCTGGTAGCACAGGGGTGCTTTCTGTTGATTTAAACCATGTCTTCGTTCCAGCACAAATGTCGATAATTTCCATTTTGAGGAGTGCTACTAGTGAGTGCATTTTGAGATTAAGACTTCTAGTGCTGAGCAGCATGACCTCAGATTGCATTTATTTATAGCTGTTACAGTGGTAATTTGGTTTTTGGAAGACCACCTAAAAAAGGCTTCACTATAGAGATGGCAAGTGCCTTAGACAGTATCGGAAACCCAGTGGTGACAGATCCAAGCCATCTCTGGCAAAGCATTGAGGTCTGCCAATCATGTCATCCCAAGCAGACAGATACTGGATCCCCTTAGAATGACATCAGAAACATAGCCAATTGTTGAAGTCAATCATTTTCTGCTTGTACTACGGTATCATTCTGGGTGATGGTAGGATGCTGCTGAGGGCTAGGGTCATACCTGCCTGGGCCACATAATCCGAGAGCTCCATCATGTCTCTTTTCATGCAGTCCAGGGAGGTGCATCTCAGGTCATTCACACCCATATGGACAATGACAGAGTCATACTTGTACTTGTTGTGGAGTGACCTGAGTGCATGTGATATGTGGTGGATTCTGGCACCTGATAGACAGCTGACTGTTACCTTCTCCTTATTCAACCTAGTGAGTGGGACATCAGTGTGCCTCACTATTAAATCACCTATGATTAATGCATTGGGCAAGCTGTTATGCCATAGGGGCATAGGTTGAGGGGCACACTGTGTAGGTGAGCTATATGTCTTGTGGTTTGTACGGTGTTGTGGTGGTCGAGTGCGTTTCTGCATTGGACGCCTCTGCTGTTTGGGTAGATTTCTATTGAGAACCTCCACAAAGGTGGGTGTGTGGTTTGTTTTTATGTGAAAGCTGTGATGGTGGGTGATCTGGAAGGCTGTGTTCCATGTGGTTTGGTGCAGGTGTTGACCATCTCTTCTTGACCAGCTATTCTGGTTTTGGCTGGAGAGTGCATGGCTTCCATTTTGGAGAAGTAAGTGCATCTCTCATAAATCCGAGTGTTGTGAGGTAAGAGGATAGGGTTGTCTGTCAGTTATTACACTGCCTCAGAATGCCCAAGTTCACCAGGGTAATAGGAGAAAGCACAGGGAACTGACCTTTAGACATGCCAGGAGGGATGGTCATTATTGATAAGTGTTGGACCTGTTTCCTTATAGGATGTCTAGTGCTGAGAGCACTTATGTATGCTACAATAATTGCTACAAAAAGCCTGATGAATTGCTAGGTGAATAAGCTAATTAAAGTGCAAGAGAGAAGAGGAGGGTTCAAAGATGGCTGCCGTTCTGTGAACACTACTAATCTACAGCTCTCCATACAATCCAAGGAAAATCTAACCCTGAGGATATATATAACATTCTTTTTTACACTAAATCTAAGGAAAAACAACTAGAACTTCAACCAAGTATCATACAGGTGGTGATCAAAACTGAAAAATGAACTAATCAGACAGGATTATAACAGATCATTTGACTCTGAAGAGAGTCTCAAACAAAGGAACCATGTGCTCAGGAATATTGGCCTATCTACACTGATTTTACATCAAGTTTCTTTGTTGATCTATGATGTCGAAAGAAGGAAAACATATGGACACAACAACTTCAAAAACTAAACTTTCTGTACTTCTTTCACCGGAGAAAGTTTTCAATTCGAAAAGACAGAAAATCACAAATCAACAGGAGCATTTAAAACCAGGGAATAAAAATAAACCGGAGCAAATGGCAAACATGGAGGATATTAAAACAGCTGTACTTCCCATGCAAGAAGCGATAAAAGAACTATCTAATCATGTGCAATCATTTGGAATTTTTTGCAGTCAAATTCTGGAAAGAATGGATAAAAATGATGCAAGAATTACTGAGAATGAAGATAAAATAGCACTGCTAGCCAAAAAATCTGAAGCACATGAGCAGGACATTCATTCTATGCAAGCTAAAATCATTGACCGAGAGGCGAGGTCTAGGAGAAACAATATAATCATCAGAGGAATACTGGAATCTGTACAATACAATGATTTAATTCCATCAATCATGCAAATATTCACAGCATTATTCAGTGACTCGGTAACTGCACAACAAATAACAATAGAGCGAGCCCACAGAACCCTGAGGGAATCACAAGCTTCTAACATACCAAGACCTGTTTATGCTAAAATTCTTAACTTTCAAGATGTCAATAAGATATTACTAACTGTTAAAAAAATGGGGGCTCTATTATGTGGCAAAACAACAGAATTTATTTGGCTCAGGACCTGCCTTTGCAGATTAGGCAAGCCAGGCAGCTATTATCTCCCTATTATCTCCCTATTATCTCCCTATTGCAAGTTTCTTATTGAAAAACAAATACAATTCCAAATGAAATACCCAAATACATTAATATTTACATTAAATGGGACTAGACATTCAGTTACAACAAAAAAAGAAGCAAAAATGACTTTTCTGGAGATTTTTAAAAGCTTACCTGCTTCAGAGACCTAGAGTGAACTTCTGATGGGTTGGATCCACATTGTACTGCATGTCGAGGTCTTATCTTTGCTTTGTTTGTCCTTTTATTGCTCTAGGCTGTTTTTACAACAGGTACGATCTTCTTTTGGTGTTATTTACTCACGCTGTGGCATTTCCAAAGTTTTACTGCCTCCACAATGTCGAAATGTCCCACGAATGGAGCCAAAATGGTTTTGCTGCTTCAGAGGGCGTATTATTGATGTGGCACTTCCGGAAGTCTGTCGGGATAAAGGGTCCCCCTTCGTGAAGCTGTCAGTCGCCCTGGAGTGTCGCATATTCAATGAAGAGGCTCCAGGACTGTTAAAATGTGAAAATTATTTATAACAAACATCTTTAGTACTGGTAATACCTTAATACACACAACAGTAGCCCCTTATTACTCCCAATGTTTAGTAAACACCAAGTTAAATACATAACTTGCTCAAACATACAAACGACATAACTATACATATAAAACAGATCTGAGATTGCAAGACTTTTAGTAATGAGGGGTTAGGGAGCTAACTATATTAATCTACCAAGGTGTTATCACATATTTTATTTTAACCAGTATACATATATATTTTACATATATAGGTTTAATCTCCCTTATATATAACCCTTGCTATTAACTTGTTATAGGAATACATCTTAAATGTACTACTTAATAGTGGGCTTATATTTTGAGATGTTTGGGAATTCTTTGTGGTAACATTTCTACCTTATTAGTAGATCAAAGTATAAGGGTAAACTTAAAATTTCTAGATGTTAAAACAGGCATATAGATATTTGATAAAATGTTTCATATTTATAGCTGATATTAAGTTTAAAAGCACCTTCTGAAGAGTTACTTATTCAGGTTTAGGATAACTGTCAAGACCATTCAGCATATCTGACTAAATATTTAAATGTGTGTCTATCTGCACTAGTTCAGATTTACTAAAATTGTTAAGATTTTTTTTTTTTTTTACAGGTGGTAGAAAGTTTTTCCCAATGTGAACTAAGTTGTTTAGGGTTAAATATCTGATGTTAATGTCTCAATCTGGTTTCTTGGCTGAAGTGTAGGTACACATAT
Organism: Protopterus annectens; assembly: GCF_019279795.1. NCBI lineage: Eukaryota > Metazoa > Chordata > Ceratodontiformes > Protopteridae > Protopterus > Protopterus annectens. The sequence goes on from NC_056733.1 coordinate 1,445,030,946, forward strand.
AAATGAAGGTAAAACAAACTCATTAGTTATTTCAAGAATACTATGGTTTCATTTATCTGAGAACAAATGTTTAAATAATGTCCCAAGTATTATTGTTAGATAAATGAGGGTGTTCCTATGGAGGCAAAGGACAATAATTGTATATCTTGTTGTTCAGTTTTGCTCTGTCTCTCTTATTTTAACTGTAATGACAACAGGTGTAGAGGAATAGAGGAGTTTTAAAGGGAATGGGTAGATTAGGCTTTGTAGACATAGTTGTTCTGTGTATAGGTCCATTCCATGTTGTATTCTTTTTATATGTAAAGTTCTATAAAATTTACCTGTTAATACCACTAATTTTTAAATTTTTTAACTTTGTTAAAGACCTATACTATTCCTGGCCCAGGGGTATAGTGGGTAGGCACTGAAATGGGACAGGATCTCAATAATGCTTTCATAAAATATATCTGTTTAACACTCAATTGCTTTTAATACACTATTTACGAGTTCTAGAATACCAACATAAAAGAAATTTATTGGAATGTGGGTAATAGATTAATGGAATATTAAGGGGCTCCAGAACTTGAAAAAGAGGAAATTGTTGCTTCATTTATTTCGGCAGGCTAAGGCGTGTTTTATATTACTTCAGGAAACTCATTTGACCAATGGCCAATGGACTGAAATAAAGAAGAAAAAATGGATAAGAGAAATTATTGCCTCAGAAGGTAAAACTATTAGTGCGGGAGTTGCGATAATTATAAAAAATCAGCATCAAGATAACATTTTAGATTCTAAAATGGATAAAGAAGGAAGGTGGTGCTATGTGATTCTCTCTTCTACTCTTTATGATAAACCCATTATACTTCTCAACATATATGCACCATGTAAAACTCAACAGTCATTCTTAGCATCACTTTATCCTATTTTAAATAAATATACTAGTCATTATATAATTACAGGGGGAGGCTGGAATACTTATCAGAACCCTAAGTTAGATAAATCAAGCCCACAAAGGTCATTTAATAATCAAGTTGTATCAACATTAAGTGAGCTCAAACATGACTTTAAATTATATGATCCTTTTAAATATGTAAACAATCTTTTTAACACAAATACTCAACTTGTCACAAAATGTGGTCTAGAATAGACTTTTTTAATTTTGGAAACATTGATTAATTATGATCCCGTAGTATCTATACATGCTCGCTATTTATCAGATCATTCTAAAATTTCATTAAGTTTTGCTAAAGACCTTAGAAATAGTCGAATACACAGGAGTTATAATTGGTCCTTAAATCCAAACTTGTTAAATAAAAAAGAAATAAATAAGGAAATTCAAGAAATTCTAAATTCCTCACTGGTTAGATTAGTCAAACAACAACACATACCTGATAATGAATGGGCGAAACCAAAGCTCAAGTAAGGGGGGGTTTTCATTCAAAAAGCCTCTTATTATAAAAAAAATTCAGCTCAAAGAAGAACAAATCTTAGAGGCTAAAATTAAATAGTTAGATCAGGAATTAAGGCAAAATCATAACACACAAACAGAAACGGAATTATTTAAATGTCAGAAAGATCTTTTCCTGAGCCAAAATAATAGATTAGCATTTCATGAAACCAAAATGCTTGCAAGATATGCTAATCATATTCAAACTCCATCAATGGCTTTAGCTAGAATTATTAACCAATCTAAATCACCCTCTCAAATTACGGAAATACTCTACAAGGACAACATTTATACAAAATCTGAAAATATCAATACCTTTGAATTGATTTACTCTCAAATTTATGGTGAGTTAGATGAGTCACGTATAAATGAGACTAACAATGATTTTATTCAACAAATTAATTTTCCGAAATTAGATGACAGTTTGCAAAAAGATTTAATCAAACCAATTTCCACCGAAGAAATAACAACAACAATCAATAAGCTGAAATCACACAAAGTGCCAAGCCCAGATGGTCTTACTCCTGAGTTTTACAAAACATTTAGTGGTACAATTGTTGAAATACTATCATATACTTTTAACTATATTATTAACAATAAAATCAACGACCCTCATTTTAATGCATCCAAAACTATTTTAATACTCAAGGAAAATTCGGATCACCAAAACCTGAATAATTATAGACCTATTTCACTCTTAAATATTGATACTAAAATTATGACTACTATTTTAGCTAATAGACCGAAGAAAATAATGAATTTAATCATTTCAAATGAACAAACGGGTTTTTTAACTTCTAGGCAAACTAGTGACAATACTTTAACTCTGCATATGTTAATTTCTTATGCCAATCAAAAGAATTTAAATCTGTATGCATTCATTATTGATGCACAAAAAGCCTTTGACAGAGTGAACATAAAATTTTTATTTCATATTTTACCATTTTTTAACATACCGCAAGAATTCATCAGGACATTACAAATATTATACAATAATCCATACACTACCTTATATATCAACAAGATTTTCTCCAAAAGAATACAAATTAAAAATGGAACCCGGCAAGGCTGTCCTCTATCCCCTTTATTATTTAATTTATATTTGGAACCTTTATTTTTACATATTAAACACAATGTATATCATAACGCCCCAATACTTTATGGTACCAAGATTTCTATGGCAGCTTTTGCAGATGATCTTAATGCATATAGTATAACACCAGTTACAGATACCAATAAATTATTAACAGCTGTCGAAAACTTTGCAGTAATATCTAACTATAAAATAAACCTTAAAAAATAAGATATTTCCATTAAAAACTCTGAAACCCTTTTCGCTTTTACCATTGGTAAGGCAAGAAAAATTGGAAGAAAAGATTAAATATCTAGGTATCACATTTTCCACAGATAATAAGGACTTTTATATTAATAATGTCAAATTAATTTGCGATCACATTTTATCTGACCTAAGGAGATGGAATAAACTAAAATTACCACCGTTAGCAAAGGTTTCAATTATTAAAATGAACGTATTACCCAGATCATTATATATCTTCAGATCTGCTCAGGTTTTAATCCCGAAGAAGTTCTTCAAACAAATCCACATGGAATCTGCAAAATTTATATGGGAACCAAGGAAAACTAGAATTTCATATGATAAATTGATGACCCCAAAATGCTGAGAAGGTTTAGAATTACCCAATTTCGAAAAATATTACTTAATTATAAATGCCAGTAGAATTTTAAGAATTGCTAATTATGATACACATAGCAAGAATTGGTCCCCGAACTGGTTATTGAATCATAAACATGTAGAGAGTCTGAAAATTAATCCTAAATCATTACCTTTCCTAAGAAAAGATATGTTTAAATCACTGGCTTTAATGGAGCATATTAAAATATATATCACATTATTACAAAATCTCTTCACTTCATTAAATCTTACTCAACACCTTATGATCCTACAACCTTTTCATAGGAATCCAAACCTGAGAATTAATAATCAATTAATAGACCTAAAAAATGTCCCACTTGTTATTAATTTAACGTTATGGGATATATACCCTTATTTGAAATATTCGGCTCATGAAGTAAGACAGGAATGGAACCTTCCAAAATCATACCTAATAATATTGAGACAGATCAAAAATGTATCTATAAGTTACTTTAAAGATTTAAAAATTAATGATGAGGATTTAACAAAATGTACAAATTTATGGCAAGCCCTCCTACAAGATAATAACTATATAACATCTGCATATAAACTAATAAAAGAGATTAAATATCAAGATCAAGTCCTTTTATCAAATTATTGGAAAGAAAAAATACCCTTGATTGAAAATAGTAAAATATTAAAAGCAATCAACTTAACTATTAAATCAATTTCCCTCCAAAAGTTAACTTTTACTCAACTTATGATACTCAATAACACTTATTATGCGCCTCTTAGCTTGCATAAATTTAACTCTAAAAATTCTCCTAAATGCCCATACTGTAAAAATGAAACTGCAGATCTCTTTCATATGTTCTGGAGCTGTAAGTGTATATATAAACTATGGAATTCCTTGAAACTACAACTGCAGAAGGTGGGTTATCAAACTTCCACGCTTTCCTGGGAATTTACTATATTACATATTCCCCCAAATGATCTAACTAGATCCCAATTGACCATACTTATGAATATATTTTTGTTAATGAAACTTTGTATAGCAACTAATTGGTTGAATCCATCGCAAACTTCATGGGACAACTTTAAAAATCTAGCGATAAAACACATACTAGCCCACAAATTACTAATCACTGATCATACCAAATATATAAATAATAGGAAGATCTGGGAACAAATTTTTAACATTATATTGGCTTAATGTGTGGAACCCAGGATAACCCTTGGATATTAATACTATAAAGTAAACTTTAATAATAATCAAATTATTATAAGATATAATACCTATTGTCTAGACTCTTCAGATGTCTTTTCTTATGTTAAAATGAAAGCATTCATGTATATAGTGTACATATGTTGTAGGATTGTTTTTTTGTAGTATTGTTTGGAAACTACCTGTTTATATCACGCTCAAATATGTGTATGAACAATTGTAAAAGTAATAAAGAATTATTATTGAAAAAAAAAAGTGCAAGAGAGAAGAGAACTAGCAAGGTCTAAGGGAAAAATTGAAAAGCAGACTTTCTGGCACCAGTAATAGTTTTCCCAAGCTTAGCTAGGGATAGAAAAACTGCCCAAATGACCAAAAAACACAGTTACAGAGCCAGAAACCACTCCTCTTGTGGTAGGTAGGCTACCTAGTGCTTACCACTCACAGTGATAAGCTGGAAGTCTCCCCTCTAACACAGAAAGGTCTGGGGAACTCAGAAACTTATAAAACAGTCTTGGATACAGCAAATCTGTATCTGGACTACTCTAATAACAGGAAAGGTGGGAAACACGCTTAGAACTTTTTTTGTTTGTTTTATTGCAGGAAAAAAACAGTTAAAACAGTAATAAAATCACTTTAAATGCAATGCAAGCTAGCACACTTGAGTGTGTAGCAATATTAAAGCAAATATAGTTAAAATAAATGCAGTTAAATAAAAAAAATGACTTAAATCAAGTGCAGGAAGCAGCATAATCAGAAAAAATCAAAATGGGGGCACTTAAAGTCTCTCTTTCTCCTTTTGGCTGCTCTTGTAGTCTGCAGGATGCCAAAACTGGACCCGTGGAGCTTAAACAAGTGCAAACCCATGCAAACACAGGCTTTTAAACCAGAAAGTTGAATGGGATAGAAAAACTGCCCAAACGGCCAATAAACTACAATTTCAGAGCCAGAAACCACTCCTCTTGTGGTAGATAGACTATCTAGTGCTTACTACTCTCACTGATAAGCTGGAAGGCTTCCCTCTAACACAGAAAGGACTGGGGAATGCAGAAACTTACAAAACAGTCTTGGATACAGCAAATCTGTATCTGGACTACTCTGTTGATAAGAAAAGTGGGAAGCAGGCTTAGAACTTTGTTTTTTTTTTTTTTTTTTGGCAGAAAAAGATAGTTAAAACAGTAATAAAATCACTCTAAATGCAGTGCATGCTAGCACACTTGAGTGTTTAGCAATATTAAAGCAAATACGTTAAAATAAATGCAGTTAAATTAAAAAAAATGAATTAAATCAAGTGCAGGAAGCAGTCATCGTCTTCTTTTGGCTGTTCCCATTAGGGGTCGCCACATCGGATCATCTGTTTCCATTTCTTCCTGTCCTCTGCATCTTGCTCTGTCACACCAACCACCAGCATGGCCTCTCTCACCACATCCATAAACCTTATCTTAGGCCTTCCTCTTTTCATATTACCTGGCAGCTTCATCCTTAGCATCTTTTTCCCAATATACTCAGCATCCCTCCTCAGCACATGTCCAAACCAATGTAATGTTGCCTCTCTGGCTTTGTCCCCAAACCTTCTAACCTCGGCTGACCCTCTAATATACTTATTCCTAATCCTGTCCACCCTAGTCACACCCAGTGCAAATCTTAACATCTTTAACTCTGCCACATCCAGCTCTAACTCCTGCCTTTTTGTCAGTGCCACTGTCTCCAACCCTTATAACATAGCTGGTCTCACTACCTTCTTGTAGACCTTCCCTTTCACTCTTACTGGTACTCATCTGTCACAAATCACTCCTGACACTCTTCTCCACACACTCCATCCTGCCTGTACTCTCTTCTTCACCTCTCTTCCACACTCATCATTACTCTGAACTATTGATCCCAAGTATTTAAACTCATCCACCTTTGCCACCTCTACTCTTTGCATCCTCACAATTCCTCTATCCTTCCTCTCATTCATACACATATATTCTGTCTTAGTCCTGCTAACCTTCATTCCTCTTCTCTCTAGAGCATATCTCCATCTCTCCAGGGTCTCCTCCATCTGTTCCCTACTCTCACTACAGATCACAATGTCATCTGCAGACATCATAGTCCACAGAGACTCCTGTCTGAACTTGTCTGTCAACCCGTCCATCACCATTGCAAATAAAAAAGGGCGCAGAGCTGATCCTTGATGTAATCCCACCTCCACCTTAAATGCATCTGTCACTCCCACTGCAGACCTCACCACTATCACACTACCCTCATACATATCCTGTACCACTCTTACATACTTCTCTGACACTCCCAACTTCCTCATACAATACCACAACTCCTCTCTAGGCACTCTGTCATATGTATTCTCTAAGTCTACCAAAACAATGCAATTCCTTCTGACCTTCTCTCTACGTTCTCCAACACCCTCAGAGCAAACATTGCATCTGTAGTGCTCTTTCCTAGCATTAAACCATACTGCTGATCACTAATCATCATGTCCCTTCTTAACATAGTATGCCCAGAAAAAATCAAAATGGAGGCATTTAAATTCTCTCCTTCTCCTTTCTGTTGCTCTTGTGGTCTGCAGGATGCCAAAACTGGATCCACTGAGCTTAAACAAGTGCAAACCTGCACAAACACGGGCTTTTAAACCAGAAAGTTGAAAGGGATAGAGAAACTGCCCACACAGCCAATAAACTACAATTTCAGAGACAGAAACCACTCCTCTTGTGGTAGATAGGCTGCCTAGTGCTTACCACTCCCAGTGAAAAGCAGGAAGGCTTCCCTCTAACACAGAAAGGTCTGGGGAATTCAGAAACTTACATACAGTCCTGGATGCAGAAAATTAGTATCTGGACTACTCTAGTAACAGGAAATGTGGGAACAAGCTTAGAACTCTTTTTTTGTTTTTTGTTTTTTTTTTTTTTTTTGCAGAGAAAAACAGTTAAAACAGCTGAATAAAGTTTTTTATATATAAAGTGAAATGGGAGAGAGCAAGACAAATAGAAGATAATTCAAGGTTAAGAGACTAAGGGGTTTGGCCTTCCCAAATGTTCTCTGCATTAGGCAGAATGAGCTAAAGAGGTGGGACTGGGAGGAGTGTCCCAGATCAAATTTAAATTTACAGAAGGGGTGGGCAACTGCAAGAGCCACCAACTTTAAAAACAGAACAGCAGTAGGGTGGGGGAGTGGGAGAAAAAAGGTTTTAGCCCAGATCTGAGGACAATACCAGAAAATATATAAATAATTCATTCAAACAAAAATAAGACAGTGTAGAACAAAGTGCCAAAAGATATATGTATCAGCTCTATATTTCCAGATTGTTTGAGAAGCACTCTCAGTCAGAATACAAGGAGATTCTAGTAATGATATGATACTGATTGACTGATATTTAATTTACAGGTATGTGGGCTGGTCACTAGACCCAGGTTTAATAGTTTTGTGCAAACTAATTATCTAACATAGGATCATAGGAAGTTACTAGGCTATTGGCCCTGAGGACATTTTAAGCCTAGCCAAGAGTTTAGCCTATGTTTAGACAGCACCCAAAGCCCCTGTCCAGCCGGGACACAGGTGGAATCCCAGGGGTGTATTTTCTGTTTCTCATCCAGTTATCCATGTTGCACTTAAAAAGGGACAATGAGGTACTCTGCTTGACGTGGAGACAGAGAGTCTATTCCACAGATGGGGGAGTCTCTGTGACACAAATCTGTCCTGTCAACAAATCCTCTTAATATCACAGGCCAGGTTGAGGTTGTGCGTACAGGTTACTTGAGTGGAGCTTGACTTGTGGGTATGCAGCAGACCCATCAAGGTGTGGTCTGATATTGTTTTGTATGCTGGACAGAGGTCACTTCTGAGGAGTCTGTATGAAACTGAGTAGAAAGACAGGGTTTTTAGCCTATCTGTGTAGGGTAGATGTTAGAGGCCCTGGATTCTCCTGGTGAGGAACCTCTGTATTCTCTCCAGCTGCTGCATGTGCTTTGCGAGGTACATGCCAAAGGGGTTGTTGTACTCAATAATTGGCCTTATGGGATAACCTTACTTATAAGGTGGGCCATGTAGAAAGCTTTCCATACAATGGAAGCAACATGGTGGTCAAAAGTCAGGTTGTTATCAACCTGGGTGACCAAATCCCTCACTACTGATTGTGCACTTAAGATGTTGTTATTAATGTGATAATATGTAGGGACATCACTCTCCCCAAAGAGGATGATGGTGCATTTTTTGGTATTCAGATTAAGGCCATGTTTCTGGCACCAGTCATTTGTTTGTGTGAGACTATCTTGGAGGATGTCCACATCACTTGGGGAATTGATGACTGTGCTCAGCTTCCAGTCATCTGCAAACATTGTCAGCCATAGCCCACTTGCCTTGGCCTGCACCTCAGAGAAGTATATCCTGAATAACAGATGCGGCAAGACCAATCCCAGAGGTACACCACTCATTACAGGTTTACTCCTTGAGGTGGCTTTCCCTATTTTTATTAAGTGGATTCTATCAGTGAGCCAGTTTGCTAGCCATCTGGTAACATATGGATTGATGCCTAGTTGAGAGAACTTATCTACAATACCCGAGTGGGGAAACATGTCAAAGGCTTTGGCCAGGTCAAGGTAGATGGTGTGCTCTGTCATCCCCTCATCCATGGCTGTGGTGTCTCAAAGAAGTCGACAAATTTAATAAACATGACCTCTCCATGACAAAGCCAAGCTTGTGGGGTTGAGTGTTTGGAGGTTGCCAATGTCCCTGTTAATGAGGTCTATGATAATCCATTCCATGGCCTTGCAGATCAGCCTAGTTAGGCTGATGGGTCCATAATTTCCTGGATTGGTGAACGCTCCATCTTTGTGCAAAGGAATGACAGTGGTCGTCCTTCACTTGGCTGGGACAAAGCCGGTACTCAGGCTTTGGTTGAATAGAGTTCCTAATGGTGCTGCAAGTTCATGTCTGAGTTCATTTAGGATCCAACTTGGGATGTTACTGGGTCCCATGGAGGCTGTATTTTTTGCCTTTGAGAAGGCAGTGATGACCTGTTCCCTTAGAGATAAGGGGTGGGGGGGCAGGTTCTGGGTAGGTCCTGATTTACTGATGGGGGAACAGAGGGGAGAAGTTTTCACTTCCTCTTTCAGCCAGTAGATTGGCTATATCTACAGCATCTGTGTATGTGATGTCCTTGACCACCAGTTCTGAACAGATCTGTGTGCTTCCTTTGAGATTGCGGACATATGTGAAAAAGGCCTTATGATTGTTTCTAGTAGATGTGGCCAATTTGGACTCAAAGTTGGCTTTTGAGGATATCACTAGTGCTCTTATTTGCTTGATCAGGCTAAGGAGAGATTGCTTCAGATTGGGCACCTGCTCCTTCTTTGTGCTGGACAGCATTTTTTTCATTTTGTTATATAGTTTATTTATTGCAAAGGTCTACCAGACAAGTTTACGCTTCCTTGGGAAGGATGATTTTGTCCTGTCAGGTATTCCTGATTCCATGCATCTATATAAATGCCTTGTATAGTACATTGGTGTAGATTTGGACATTGGTGCTAGTTCCTACAGTGGAGGAGGAGATGTGAAGCTGTTTATAGCATCCCTCAGGAGGATGTAATCAGCTCTGGAGAAGTGTCTTTGTTTGACACTAGCTAGTGAGGGTCAGGGGAGATGGTGACTTTGAAAATGACCACTTTATGGTCGGATATTACTAGGGAGGATGATGCCATAGGGATGCTGCAGTGATTACTCATGTTGGTTAATACCAAGTCCAAGATATTATCACCTCTTGTGGGGGTATCTACTAGCTGTTCCAAGCCATTTGCATTGATAAAATCGAGAAATCTATGGGCATTTGTGCTTTGGCATGAGTAGTTTTTCCAGTCTATGGTTGGGTAATTAAAGTCACCCAAGATCAGGGTAAAGGGTTGAATCTTGATAGATTTGCAGAAGTCCAGATAGGTTAAGTGGGCATCTTGAGTCAAATTTGGGAGCCTGTAGCTTGCTATAATTTGAATAGGGGTATTGTCAATGGTTAACTGTACCTGGGGTGTCTCCTGTGTGTCATACTATTTGACCAGCCTGGAGATGTATGTTGTCTTTAATATATATTGAAACTCCACCTCCTTTGGCTTTGCTGCCCACATTTTGGGGTCTAAATGTATGATAGTATGGGTCTACTTTGTTTCGTTGAATCTCATATCACTGAATTGCAGTTCACCCTGACCACATCGCTGAAAACTCAAACTACCGAAAATTAATTTCACTGAATCTCATTTCACTGAACTGAACTCAGTATATATGGCACTGTGTAGATTACAGTAAGGCAAGTAAAAGGTATATGCCCTTTTCCACACTGTAGTCCAATCCTGGAGTTAGTATATATAGTTAGAGGGTGTGGGAGGCACAGCCCCCACCTCATTTGTTTTATATTGTATTTTACCAAAAACTTCAGAACAATAGATTTTAAACAATAGACATGTATATTTACAACACCAATGACTAACTCTCTCTGGAAGACAATATATAGTCAAAATAAGTGTGGGTCTACATCCCCTACATGCCCCATTGTGGGGGGGGTACCCCCTACTCCCCTCCTAACTATATCTACTAACTCCAGGATCGCACTACAGAGGGGAAAAGGGTATATACCTGTTACTTGCCTTACAGTACTCTACACAGTGCCATATATACTAACTGCAGTTCAGTGAAATGAGATTCAGTGAAATTAATTTTCAGTTATTTGTGTTTTCAGTGATGTGGTCTGGGTGAAATAAAATTCAGTGAAATGGGATTCAGCAAAACAAAATAGACCCAATAGTATGAGTAACCAGGTAAGGTCAGGGTGCTCTCCGTAGCTTTGAACCAGGTTTCTGTGACTGCACAAATGTCAGCATCTTCCAGGGTTAAGAATGCTTGCAATGAGTGCGTTTTCAAAATTAGACTCCTAGTGTTTAGCAGCATGATCTTTAATTTGCATTTTGTTGAATTTTTTATGTAGGCCATCCCAATGACCTGGGATTCATTGCCAACTGTGTAGATGCCACACTAAGTCTTCATAATACAAGCATGTTAGCATGATGTACAACACCACTAATTGAATATGCATGCTGCTCATCATGCCTGCATGTTTGGAAGCATTTTTTCATGACCAGCAATAACAACTGAGGTCATGGAAAAGTGCTTTCAAGCACAAACACAGAAAGTAAACACAATGACTTGCTTATAGGCAAAGCTCAGATTCCAGTATGTGTCATAGGCTAGAAATGCTAAGGGCAAGTACAGTGAAAGGATCTTGAAGGAGTGAAAGTGAAATGGGTGAATTGTACACAAATAGTGTTTTATACTGCATGATTAAGTAATATGGAAGGGGAAATTAATATAGTGTACTCATATATGATGCAAAAATATGCTGAAGTGTCAAAAAACATTTCTGACATAAATTCTGCAATATTTATGTATTTATAATTAAGGTCAATGATAAAATGGACATACTAACAAAAGATGTGACAAGGATATAAAGCTGCAGTGTAAGAAAGGAGAGTGAAAATGTGAAATACACATTAATTAAACGTTGAGTTCAGATAACAGCAAGGACAGAAGATACATTATGGATGGATGCACAGACTGCAGCTTTGGCTGATGATGAGATGCATATACAGGGAATTTATGTATGCTAGCTGACAACAGGTATTCTTCCACTAGGCATGTATACACAAGAACAATTGGACCTTACAGTTGTAATGACAGGTACATCAGAAATGGACATGTATTTGCAAAGAAGTGACAGAGGTACCCATAGGAAAATGGGTTTATCACCTACAAACATGTAATAGACAAGCAAATGTATAGACATGTAAATACTAAATGGTACTCTAATGACACACAACATACATAAGTCACAAATGAAAACACAGATCAGATGACATGCTATGATTTCAGGTTTTCCATTGCTGATTTACAAGCATCTCAGACATCATTATACTGGGCATGCTTAAATGGAATTACAGACAACGGTAACATAACAGCAATTCAAAAGCAGCAACGCAAAAGAAAGTGTTATAACAGAGGACTACTCACAGTTTCTGTTACAGTAAGAAGATATATCCAGATAAAGACATACAATACAGAGCATGTCTACCAGATAAAGACCTGTAATGCAGAGCATAGGTAATGCCTGTGAGCAATGAATGATCAATCATTTCCAAATACATGCCTGGACCGATATCAGAGAGAATAACAATCATGGATGCCACAGAAATATGCCTATCAGTCATGTCACAAAGAATACCCTTGAAGGGCTTATGACACTTTCCTTTCATAAGGGGTATGACTTTGCTACCTTAAAGGACAAGGCCTGAAAAAGACAATCCTCTCAGTTTTCTGTAATGATTGTGTTTGTGTATAAGCCACTGCTGTCTAACAGACAGATGTTACCCCTGATAATTATACTAGGCTATCTCCAGACCCATGTATTGACTGCATGAGCCACATCAGAAAGCAAAAGAAGCTCTCACAAATAACTATATTGAATGTGTGCATTGAGAAATAAGTTCTGCATATAATATGAGCAATACGATTTAGTCAGAGTGTTAGAAAGCAGATACACATGTTATTGTACTGCTCAGTATTGTGTGGACAGTATCAATGCTTTGGCACACACTGTCCCAGAACAGAATCACAGTCTGTCTCTGTAAGTAAGCTACATAAGATGGTACTCAATGCATGTACCACCGGAGCAGTCAGCATGATGTGTTTCAAATAACCATTTCACTGCTATGCAATAACAACCTTTGATGGATAAGAATAACTAGATAGATTCAGTAGTATTGTGTAGTGTCAGTGCAGTCATATAATACTACCCTTTCAGGAAATGAGCAGCAAGTGATGTGACTCTGCTAATTAATGACGTGGATGAACCACAAGCACCACAGTATAAGTCTTAACACAACTGTGACACTCCCTCTATGATAACTTATTACATCAGATGTATGTGTGGTAAATGATCTCTTTGATATAAAAGGGATGGGGGAGGCCACTCCCATTGTAAATTGGCACATTATAACTGTGGTTGATGACATTCATGATAACAGCATAAGGCCCAATAATGATAACAGGCAATGAATGTGAATGTGGTACACATAGCATTTGGCAACAGAAATACATAATATTGTACAGGATGAATGTACAACAGTAGAAATGTCAATACAATTGTGAGATATGCTAGTATGCCAAGGCATTACTGCATATTGTTGTTGCAAGGGATATGTGTGCCTGCAACTGCTGTATTAAGTCAACAACATACAGAATGTCATCTCAGTCCCTCATTCCAGAGGATAATGCTTCCTACATACGTTATGTAAGGAAAATGTAATCACATCATCATTACTCTAAATAAAAGCATTGTTGTGTGAGAAATTATCACAGATTTTAGCAAGAGAAATCAACATCTATATGTGTACACAGCAGATGTGCTTGAAAACAGTGTCAGCAAAATGTACAGTCACAATAAGGCTGATACAACATAGTCTGAGCAGTAATGGCTGCATATTCTTCTCTCATTAGGCCAATCATCTAATACAATGCCCCATTTGGCATGTACCTCACTAGACACATGCAACAACTGGAGAGGCTGCAAAAGTACCTCACAAAGAGGATCCTAGACCTTAAACACTTGTCCTACATGGACAGACTCAAAAAACTCCAACTATTCTCTGTCTCATATCACCTACTTAGAGGCGATCTCTGCTTGACTTACAAAGCCATGTCTGACCCAGCTCCGTTAGAAATGCTACACCTAAAGAAATCGCAATCCCTCAACACCACATGCTCCAGAGACCTCAACCTGATTACCAGAACTAACTGAACATGCTGGAGGGACAGGTTCATAACCTAGAGACTGCCCATGCTATGGGACAGATTTCCCAAACATGTCAAGCAGAGCACCTCACTGACTTCCTTCAAGAGAATTCTTGATGAGTGGATGGAAAACAGAAAATTCCCCCCAGGGATAACACCAGTAGCTCTACTCGATAGAGGCACTAGGAACTAAGGTCGGGCGGTACTATGCCAGGGTAATCCTATGGCTAGGCTTGTAAAGGCCCCAGGGCCATTAGCCTAGTACACACCTATGAACCTATATGAAATAACTACATAGGTCACAAGCTACAAATTAGTGCCAGAATTTCAAGTGCCACATGACATGTGAGGTACAACTGGACAGTGCACATTTCAGTGAATGACATCACTACCATTTATTACCTGGATGTTGACTGTTTGAAGTGCACAGTAACACTCTACAGCCGTGTGTGTGTGTTTGTGTGGATATATATATATATATATATATATATATATATATAATTTTTTGTGTGGATATATATATATATATATATATATATATATATATATATAGTTACACTTCAGAAGATCGAACAGCTGAAATATCGAAGACCATATGGTCGAAACCATATGATTGATATTTCAGAAAATCGATCGTCTGGTAACAAAAATAACAAAAAAAAACAGTGAAAGAAGATGGTAATGCAAGGGGGCAAGCCCCCCCTTCACCCTCCACACCCCCTTACTTAAATATACCAATTCCGAGATCGCACTACACTGTCAATACAGTGCAGAATGGGAGATTTTCCTATTCCCTGCTGTAGCTTGATCTCGGAGTTGGTATATTTAAGTAGGAGGGTTGTGAGGGGTGCAGGGGACTTGCCCCCCTGCATTACCGTCTTCCTTCATTTTTTTTATTTTTGCTACAATTTCAAAAGATCGATCTTCTGAAATATCAATCATATGGTCTTCGATATTTCAGCTGTTTGATCTTCTAAAGTGAACTATATAGATATATATATATATATGTATATATATATATATATATATATATATATATATATATATATTTATATATATATATATATAAATTATATATATATAAATCTAAAGTGAACTATATATATATATATATATATATATATATATATATATATATATATAGAGTACTATGCACAGTGTGAGGGTGAATGACACAAGCGTAGCTGGCTTCAAGCATTCCACATATGTAGTTACACAATGTACAAATCACAGTATCAAAGTCATGCCACACAGGAGACTTCACACTCCAACTGTGAGGTATATTGCAGTTATGGTAGCATTATGTAATCACTGTGTAGCCAAAATGTTATTTTCCCTGGGGATGTTATTATTTACTAGTGTAATAACATGCCACTGAAAAGCCATCACATGAGTAAAAGTGTACATACAGGTCAACGGTGTATGACAGTAATCACAGTCACACCATTTAATCAGTGACAGACTTGAACCACCATCTATATACCACATATTAAGCAGCCACCACCACAGGTGAATACTGAAGTCAAGTGATGCATAGAGCATCTATGAATGGATGACATTGTCAGTGTTTTGCCAAGGTGATGTTCCTGGAAATGAGTTTTACAGCCATCTGAGGTTGTAAAAGTTGCCATTGCAAAAGTGTGTAAATCAATCATAAATTACTTTGCAGTCACACACACTTGTAGAAGTTATGCAACAATTATATCTATTTACACATTCTAGAAAACAGTGTAAGAAATGCAAATACCAAAGGGGAATTCTGATATTTAAAGCGAAACAGTTTACATTAGAAAAAAAATGACCTATCAGTGTGTTAAATGCATTCTCTTCAGGGAAAGTAGAAAAAACATAAGCATTACACACACACACATGCACAGACACACACACACACACACTCACACAAAGATTTTCCATGTTGAGCATCAAATCTCCTACCTATTTAGTTACACAGTCTATAAAACACCACATAAGTTACAAGTGCCACAGGGGAAATCTGACTTTTAAATGGAAAGAGTGCACATTTGTCAGTATGAACTCATCAATGTGTTTCATTAAAAAACATGGGACAATGGAACTGTGTGAAGAGTCAATTATTCTCAGGAGATGTGGATACAGCACCAAGCATTAAACACTCCCTCTCACAAATTTCCCA